>NC_137063.1:33665131-33792631 GCF_032717465.1 Coenobita brevimanus | reverse complement strand
GGTACGCTGTCAGACACCTCTACACGTGGCCTCTCTCTCCCTCCCTCTCTCTCTCTCTCTCTCTCTGTTAACATGTAGTGGGTGTGGGTGTTAGCGTGGGTGTGTTAATATTGATTGTATGTGCTGGTGTTAGCGTGTGTAGGTGCGCGTGTGTGAAACGGGTTATTTTTGTACAACTTGGCTCGCGTATGTGTAAGTGGATGTGTGTGTGTGTGTGTGTGTGTGTGTGTGTGTGTGTGTGTGTGTGTGTGTGTGTGTGTGTGTGTTTACCTAGTTGTATTTACCTAGTTTTATGATATACAGGAAATGAGCTATAGCTCGTGGGGTCCCGTCTCTTTTTCTCATTAAATCAAATTTTGCTGTGTGTAATTCACCGGGTCGGTCAGGATCACTTGATGGTCGTGATCGTCAGCTTTTACCCTCCCGGAAGGGAGCTGAGAGCTCATATAGTCCGATCTAAGAGCAAGGCTGTGACCTTCACACACGCACACACCCGTCCCCATGCTCAAGGGGGACAATAACCACCCACTTCGTTAGTGAAACACTTTCGCAATGTGTGTGTGTGTGTGTGTGTGTGTGTGTGTGTGTGTGTGTGTGTGTGTGTGTGTGTGTGTGTGTGTGTGTGTGTAAAACAGCTCTACTCACTAAGCGATGTTATCCCCCTTTTCCCCCTCTTTACCCCTCCCAGCAGGGGTTACGCGCCTTACCCTCCAATATGTATGTAATATGTATGTTGCAAGGAACAGTTTGTGTATTCAATTCGTTATCACCATGTTCAAGGCCGTTCTACATGGCGCCATCAACACGCCACAACACCGTCTGTGCTACCCTAACACCAGACGTGTATGTAATAAGTTGATAACCCTCGCGTATCACGGCTGAGATGGATGATGGGTGACATGTGAGGCCCAGGCTTTGTGAGCAGCGTGTGTGTGTGTGTGTGTGTGTGTGTGTGTGTGTGTGTGTGTGTGATCCAATCCTATGCCGCTCCATTAGCAGCGTAGGAGGCCGGACCTAGGCAAGTTGGTCCTGACATTTAAGATGAAAGTGATCAGCTTCACACATCCTTGAGTGGCATTACATGAGCCATAAACCCCAACCATCCCTTGGGTATACACCTACACCGACTCAGTCCGATTCGAGCACATTAATTACACACTAAACCACCAGGCGTCATAATTTGGTTATATGGTTACCACCCGGCGTGGTAAATGGTTTCTTGGTGTACAGGAAACCATTTGGCTTGTCACTCAGTGTAGAGTTACCCATAGGCAGAATGATGTAGAAAGAATGAAGAAAAGAAAGAAGGAGTGTAAAGTCACCCGTAGGCAGAAAGATGAGGAATGGATGAAGGAAAAAAGACAGAAGAGGAAGGAAGGAAGAGAGGAAAGGGCAGACACCCAAAGCAGCACTACATCGAGTGAGTGGATGGTGCGCGCCCCCACCTACCACCCAAAATATATATAAATATATATATATATATATACACACCAGACAGCCTAAGCCACTGGGTAGAGATACATTGGCTGTATCGTCCCTGCTTCGGTAGTAATAGACCGGTCCTGCAGTGGACCTCAACGGCTGATGACGATGATATATATATTACTAAACTGAGTAAATTCGTTTGATAGCAGAGAGAGAGAGAGAGAGAGAGAGAGATTAAAGGGATTTAATCCCAGAGCTAGGCAACTACGGCCATATAGCTCCGCTAGATTACAGGAGCGCGCTACCACTCCCGGCAATGGCAGCCCCGGGCGAGGCTCGAACTCACGACCTCCCGGCCACGAGCTCGGTGCTCTACCACTGAGCCACCGCGCCCCCTAGAGAGAGAGAGAGAGAGAGAGAGAGAGAGAGAGAGAGAGGTGACGGTAGGAGAAGGGGAAGGAGAGGAGTATGAAGATAAAAGGGAAGGAAGACAGAAGGGGAAGAGGAGGAGGAGAAAGGGAGGGAGGGAGGAAAGTGGGTGAGGAGGTGAAAGAGGAAGGAGAAATATGGAACTGGAGACAACTTCTGTATCACATGTCGACTACCACCACGCGATTTAATCAGGTGAATAGAACCCACGCCCTCTGATGAATAAAGTACATGATGCTAAATACAGAAATAATAAACAAATATAGTAAATAAATAAATAAACAAATAAAACCAAATATAAAAATCGTATTTATAAATATGCATAAAACTGAATCTCCGACGATCGCTGACGACTGTATTTTACTCTGGTTATCACAAGACCATTGATTTTATTCCACCAAACCACTCTCCCTCCCGCCCTCCAAGTGTTAACGCAGCCAGCACGAATGATTTATTTATTTTATTGTTGCCACCTCCTGACGATTTTGTTCCGCTTAGCTCTCTTTTTTTTTTTTTTTTTTTTTTTTCCCCTGATGGATTATACAGTAGCCAGCCTTCTTTAATCCATTCAGTGCAAGATCAAGCTGAATAAAGTCGTCGAGAAGTAGCGTGAATATATTGTAAAAGTGCGTCATCGGATTCAAGGCGTTAAGTCCTAAAATCATAATCCAGAGTGGCTGTGACAAAAGCGACTCAATTATAACTCCTTCCCGCCACTCCACACCACCCTCCCCCATGTACTCCACCTCACTGTCTTCATATCAGAGTCTCTCCACACCCAACCAGCCAACCACCTCGAAGTAAACGGAACCTGATTTCGGTGTTCTTTTGTTTAGCCCTCTTTGTGAGGAAGGCATTGCGCAAGCCGAGAGTCCTTTATCCCTTCATCCTGCAGGAAAATGGGTACAAAAACTCATCGGCAATGGAGCAATGGCCAGTGGGAGTTTGCACATGGCATGGGATGGACAGGGGGTTCGTACATTGCGTTGTCCATGTCACACCTGAAGCTTGTGTGTTACGGGGACGGATCAACACACGGGGATAAGGGGCGCACGCATTTCGGCTGCCTTATGAAATTAGTATTCAGCAATGGAAACACGAGGTTACAAAAGCAGATATCTCAGAGGGGTTATGGGAAGCAGGATGTGATGCACGGTGGACAATCATAACTCTGAGCGAGCGACATGCGGGATGTAACAATCCTGTATTTTTCAAACTATTAAGAACGATTTGTGCATTACAGGAGTCTTTCATCACTACCTTACCTGGACTTTAAAAAAAAGGAGGAAAATTTGTCAGGAGTTAAAGAACGTCTGACATGCATGTAAGTGTATCGGTATTTCTTAGTGATAAATTTCGCATACTCTGAGTCCTTCATATATCCTCCTTCAGCTCTTGGGTCTGTCGATTAAAGATGTTCCCTAACACATTTTCCTAAGTGATTTGATTTGTTTAACTTGTTTACTACCCCTTACTGTCCTCTTCTGTGTTACATAAAGCCTTCCGATATCACCATACACGGCATAAATAACGTACAAAAGGATATTAACCAACCGTATCCAAAAATTAATCGTCAAGAAAGAGGTGTTAGGGAGCTCCCTTAACTGACGAGAATACAAGCGCTAGTCTTCCTCTCAGTCTCCTGCCAGCCATCTTACTCTCATGTACAGTACCCCCATTATCCATTCTCTCACTCCCTACTCATTCCGTAAAGTATAATACCTCAGCTTTTTCTCGGTCATCCTCTTCTGACACGCACCCCACTCTCACGCATCCTCTCATCGTTCTCTCACTCTCCATGCGTTCCATATGGCCCACCTACCTCAAAGTATTTTATCTCTCTTTATTTTCTCACAGCCAAAATGTCCCCCCCCCTTCCTTCTCCTCGTCCTCAGTCAACGCGTAGAAGGTATTGGGCAACTGAGGGGGGGGGGCGGTGTTACTGACCCCTCCTGTTCCAGCTCTTCTCTACCTTCCCACCAGACCCGTGATTTAAGAGAGAGAAAGAGAGAGAGAGAGAGAGAGAGAGAGAGAGGAAACAACGGCGGGGAACTGGGCCAACAAAAAAACACTAACACTCAATCCCATATATATCAGCATCATGTAACCTACACCACACAAGTACACTCCATCAGTGTTCTGTCACTACTTGTACCTTTTTGAACAGAAATTATACGCTGGAAAAAAGCGATCGTACTGATGTGATTAAGTGAAAAAAAAAAAAAAAAAAAGATGGTCAGAGGAGAGTGCATGTGAGTGAGGCGGTTGGGAGGAGAAGGGGAGAGAGTCCGAGAACGTGGTGGAGAGATAAGGTGAGAGAGTACGTGAGGGAGGGAAGTGGTGGCACTGTGAGAAGGGTTATTCCTGACTGGGTACGGAAAGAGATGCTTGGAGGTTCTTTCGTTAAGGCCACCCCTCACAGGATGCGGTGTCATGCAATAGACAAACTAGAATCTCATCATTCCATCTGCCACGCTCCAGTCCCAGAGTTTATGCAGAATGACCGTGACCAAAACGCCTCCGTATTTAAAACAGCATAGCAGGCTTCCTAACATAATTTTTTTATTTATTTATTTTGCGTATCACACTTTATCACTCTTGTACGCTATTTATGTCTCAGTAATACCGACATACATTGCACAAATGTCGTGAAAGAAAATATTAACGTGCATATGTAGAAATAAACTAGTAAAGGAGCCTAAAGGAGGGATGCTTCATTCTTAACCTACGAGACAACGGCCCTGTGTTATAACTTACACCCAGTCCCTTACGTCACTCAAGCTGCTCTCCAATAGTGCTCTTGTTCCATCGTAACTTGGAGATTTTCCTTTTTTTGTAGCTCCGCGGCACAGCAAGGCAAATACTACGACTCCACAGCATTTTCATAGTAGGCCTACTTCTTCGTGTCTAGTACCATACTCTAGTTTTAATCTCTTTTATTCAGCGAGGTAATTTTTAGTTTTATTCCTGCAACGTCCACATGATTTTATTCAAAGGAAAGGCCTCTCATGCTGAAGGAGTCAATGAAGGTCATACCTACCTTCAAAATTTCGAAAAATCCCTCATAAGTTAAATAAAATTCCCAGCTAATATCCTGACTAATATGCAAAACACGTCATCCTAACGAACGAATGTCTCTTGTTGCAGGTCAGGAATCAAGATGGTGACGGAATTATTGTAGCAAATCAAAGTGGACAGAGTTTAGTGGCAACAAGAGCCTCGCGGCCTTGTCGGGCCGCTCAGCACTTGTCCAAATTATAGCCATCTCTGAACCACACTTTGGAGTATGCACTTACCCAAATAAAAGCTGTTTCTGAACAGCTGCCACCACCACCACAGTCATCATCACAGCTAATACCACCTCCACCACCACCATCACAGTTATGACTACCTCCACCACCACCATCACCACAGTTACCACCACCACCACCATCATCACAGCTACCACCACCTCCCCCACCACCATCATCACAGCTACCACCACCTCCACCACCACCATCATCACAGCTACCACCACCTTCACCACCACCGTCATCACAGCTTCCCTCAACACCACCACCACCACCACACGATCGTCATCAAAGCTACCACGACCACCATCATCATCATCACTACCACATCTTCCATCACCACCACCGCCACATCTACCACCACCACCACCATCACCATCACAGCTACCACCACCACCACCACCACCATCACAGCTACCACCACCACCACCACCGCCACCACAGGTACCACCATTTCTGCTGAATAAAATCGTCTGCTCGTAGTATCAATGAAGTAAATGACATCGGACTGTAGATGTACTACATCCCCCCCCTCTCTCTCTCTCTCTTTCTCACACACACACACACACACACACACACACACACGACAGGATTATAGTATATTAGACGTGTTCCTTTGAGGCAAGTCGGCCGTTTGGAGAGTGGGAGATTGTGTATGGGTTATGTACTGGAACCTGACGAAGATCCGCAACCCCCTTCAGGTTAGCTGGTGGCCAAGTGTAATCAGTTTAGACAGTCGATTTAATTCGTAACCAAGGAGACTCATTCCTACCTCATAGGTAAGGTTTATCAGATATCACGCAACCACGGCATGGCATTCAAGTTGTGGGAGTGGTCCAGTAGAGGCAGGTAAAAACAAGCCAGCTATAAGAGGGTGTATAAAAGTACGGCGGATGGAAAGCGAAGACGAGGGAGAGGGAGCTGAGTACGAGGTGAAGGGACAGGTTTGAGAATGAGGGAGGGAATATCAAAGTGAGATGGGGGAAGGAAGACGTGTAGACAAAGAACGATGTGGAGAAGAAGTGTGAGGGAGTAAAATACGAGGAAGGAGAGAGAAAGTTTGTTGGAGGAAGATAAGTAAGACCGAGAACGAGGTGGGGAGGCAGCGTGAGGGAGTAAATGATGGAGGGTGGTGTCACAGAGGGAAGGAGAGGTGGACCGCGAACGAGGCGGGAAGCCAAGGTAAGGAGTTACATGAGGGAGGGCGTATGAGAGTGGGGTAGGCGGAAGAAGAATGACGCTGAAGAAGAATTAGGTGGAAGAAGAATGAAGTGGAAGAAGAATGAGATGAAAGAAGACAATAAAAATGAGGCAGAAGAACGTGGTAGAGGACGAACGCGTAGAGGGATAAGGTAGGGGTTACATGAGGGATGGTGTGCCAGTGTGGCCTGGCTAGAAGAAAAACACGTAAAACAAGCCCGAGGTGGAAGGACGAGGGTGGTGTGGGCTGAAGAAGAGGTAGAGCAAGGACGAAGATTAGGCACAAGGTTAAGGAGTACGCCAGGGAAGGAGTGTGGTGGAGGAAGGTGAGGCAGACCGAGAACGAGGTGGAGAGACGAGGGGTGGTTGGAGGAAGACGTGAATCAAGAACAAAGGTGTGTGTGTGTGTGTGTGTGTGTGTGTGTGTGTGTGTGTGAGAGAGAGAGAGAGAGAGAGAGAGAGGGGGGGGGACCAAAATGTATGAGGAGGGTTGGTGTGTGGTGGGGAGAAAGGGCTATTATGAAGTAGGAAGAGAACTACTTAGAGGTCCTTTTCTCGAGGCCACCCCCTCACAGGATGCAGCGACAGGTAACAGACGGATATGGTTGACGGTAATTCTGAATTTACTGCCTGAAGAAGAGACTTTGACGTCTTCTCGAATTTCATTGTTGCCACCTTCAGATAATTCAGCTAAGAAGAGACTTTTTGAACTAGAGGCGTTACATACAACCTTCATTAAGTTCTTTACTGTTATGGTTTTTTTGTTAACTTGAATATAATTCTGTGGAGATACTAAGGCCTAACCCAAGTATGACGCATCGCAGGGAAGGAGCTTAATTATTATGGCCTTTATTTTATTGCCGGAGAAATTCGTAAACAACGTCCTTGAAACGCTGCTTAAGGGAGAAGGGTTGGTACTGCTGTGGACATAGAATCCTCTCAACCAACACTTCCTTGTTGGCTCGTTTAGGCATATGGCAAGATACGCCCAGGTGAAAATGATATAAATGATGCTGAACCCTATAGTGCAATATGACAGGAGGAAGGTGGTGGTGGAATGAATAGGGCAATGAGCTGCTGACTGCATGGTCACGGATTTCATACCATCAGTTGCAGGGAACAGTTTGTGGATTTGAATTCCATTCCCTAACCGGCATACCATAAAAACACTCCCACAGTACTCCGCATCAACCAGCTTTGCAGTAGAAGCACACACTCTCAGCTACAGTGCGAGATTCAGGGAAGGCCAGGGCAACATTTGGTAATTACTATACACATAGCCTGTGACACAGATCACCATTCTGTCTAAAGGATGAAAATGACTTTGGTCAATTACCGGCGATTGTCAGGAGGGGGTGCGGATCTAATATTCATTGATGCATTCAAAGGGTGTGGGAAACACACACACACACACACATACACACACACACACACACACACACACACACACACACACACACACACACACACACACACACACACACCAATGAATGAAAAGAACTATGGGAAGCAGAAAATGATGCGGTGTAGACAATGGTATCGCTGGCAGAAGTCTCCGACACGCACGAGAATTTGCAACGGGAGCACAGTATTTGAACCACCTTGTACATGCATCATTGCCATATTCAAAACGTGTGAGGGATCCTACTATACCCACGAAGACCCTATCAAAGGATACACGAGCCGAGAAAAAGGTATTTTGTGGTGAACCACAGTAAGAAGAAAAAAAAAAAGTTGTCAAAAGGCACCAGAATGTTGCTAGGTACATAATAACATTCAAACTCTCGTCAGATCGCATCAGCCCGAAGACGCCATCTTTACAGTTCTTGCTGTCTCATGACGACTTTATTCAGCTCGGAACAAACTTTCAGGACCTGGAGGGGCCAACCAAAGCCTTCCTTAACCCATTTAGTACTGGAAGTATTTCCTAAGCTACGCACATGATCGTTTATTCGGTAGGCAGAATAAAATCTACGAGGTCATCACGGGGAAAATGTTAAAAATTCCTGTCTCTAAGTATGGCAAGACATTAACAATAATCTTTAAACACTATGCAGCCGTGGCCAGGTCCTCCTCCCCTTCCTGACTCAGCAGCTGGTACATCGTTGCTGCTGCACTCAGTAATGTACAGTAGGATTCAGGACGATCAAACCTAATAAACAAAGATGTGATAAGTAATGGCCGTCAGCATTTAAGGGCCTGGCTTCCTTTTCACGGTTTAAATTTTATGCAAACTGTCCTGTGATTCCAAGGGCTGTATTCTAAGCATCTTTGGAGATTTCGCAACACTCCTTCCTCAGCGATTTATTCTGCACATGACACCTCCATATCCACTTATATGTTACTAATGCAAACCATTCCCAAATCAAAATGATACAGATACTGTAGCATACACGAGAATGTTAACCGACAGTATACAAAATAAATCTATAAGGAACTGGTGCTACGAGGCCTCTCATGCCACTAAAATGACGTGCCCGAAAGTGTGCTAATCTGGCAACACTGAACATAGCTGGACATGGACAGCTAAACTACCATCGTGACTGATAGGTGGTCCTTGAAACCTTTGACCAGGCTCTCATTTACCCGTCTGTTACCCTCAGCTGAAAGTGCCAGCCCATATGTAGGACCGTATTCTAGATTTCGAAGGTTTCGCAAAGACTCTTCCATAGCGAGCTATGTAGCATATTAACAGTTACTCATTAACATTCTCGTGTGCAAAAATAATTATAATAATAATGATAATAATAATAATAATAATAATAATAATAATTCATCTATCTATCATCCAATCCTACATTGCCCCATGAGGAGCGTAGGAGCCCAGGGCTAGGCAGTTGGTCCCGACATTTAAGTGAGAATGACCAGCCTCACTCATCCCTGAGTGGCATTACATGAGCAATCAGCTCCAACCACCCCTTGGATATAATAATAATAATAATAAAAATTTTCTGTTTATTTATTCATCACAGTCAGTGGCTAAAAATACACAGGTCCTTAAGCTAGTATCCTAACCTAAGGGGTCAACAGACTGACCCTGGCTGCTCCATTGGAGCGCCAACACAAACACAACCAAGCCTCACCGAGGATGGAGTGAGGCGTACGCAAAAGGGTACAGACCGCATAATCGTTTCCCCGCTGAGTTTCGAACCCATGCGGGTCTTCCACCACAGCGCGCCTTGAACCAAGGTCTTATGAGATACTCTTCTCATTCGACCTTGCCTTGAACTGCTCTCAGGGAAGAGCTCACCTCACTCACGCAAGCAGCGTGTGTCGTTTTTTATACAGACATACTACATGTACTTTGTATCAATAACATACAAAAGAATAAATAGCTAAGAAAAGGGTATTACGAAGCCTTCAAAGCCACTCTCGTAGAATATGACCGCCAATCGGACGGTTTTGTGTCGTACTCTCGGCAAAACGTTTGAGTAATTTCCTTGCCAGTAAGTCTTGTACATGTTTGTGATTATCCCCTACCGGCAAAATGGTACTCACTCACGTAGGGTCAAGCCTGACACTAGTTCCGTCTCCTAAAAATTCCTTCCTCACACCATCCGATATTTCCTTTGTTCGCCTTCTCTTTTTCCGACTTCGTGGCAAACTCCACAACATTTGATGGTTTCCTTGCCGGTTAGGTTCGTATTTTTATTGGCTTTGGAGAGTTCGCAATACCTCATTCTTAGAGATTTATTTTGCACATTGCACTCAATATCCTCTTGTATGATACTGATGCAAACTACGCTACGAGGAGAGGTAAATAATTTTTGGATCTAGTATAGTTCCTGAAAAGTAGCTCAGCTGTTGGTGTGTGGTAACAAGTACAGCTGTTCTGAGATGTAGTTATAGTGTTCTCTAATTCCCACATCCAGGTGTGAGGCTTGTGAGCTTTGCCACTAGGTACCCCACGAAATTTAGAAGAAATGGAGAGAACTGAGCACAGAGCTGTGATTTTTTCACTCGAGGGTGAGAAGCGACAAAGAATCCACAAACACATGTGCGTCTATCTATCTATCTATTGCCAGACGCCACAATCCCGTAAGGGGTGGCCATTTGACTTTGAGTTATGTGTTTTATGTGCGTAATGTATGGAACTTCTGTCCCATCCTATGTCAGTACCAAACGATGAGTCAGAGAATTTAAGAAAGATAAAGAAAGTTTGAAAGATGACCCTCATCCAGGAAAATGTTAGAATAAAGTACACCAAATGGTCTTGGAAAACAGACGAGTATCAAATGCTGAGGTAGAAAAGAGAATTAGGTTGTCACATGGATCCAATGAAAATACCCTTCACCATTATTAATTCTGAACATGTCCAAAGTTTGTGCAAGATGGATCCCAAGAATGCTCACCGACGAAATGAAGGAGACCAGCGACAATCAGCCCACCTCTCTTGACCAGTTTTAATCACAGCTCAGATGATTTCCATTTCAAACTGGTAACCTGCAATGAAACCTGGTCATATTACTACGACCCAGAGAGCAAACAGGATTCCATGGAGTGGAAACACACTGGATCTCTGAAAACCAAGAAATTCAAGGCGTCAATAATCCGTCAATATCCACCAAGATCATGGCCACTGTCCTCTGGGATGACTAAGGCATCATTCATATTGGCTACCTACCACGTGGTACAACTATGAATGGTGATTATTATACTGACATTCTACGGCGTCTGCGTCATTCTCTCAAGGAGAAGCACTTGAGCAAACTCCGTCGTGGCATCCATTTCTAACAAGACAATGTGCCAGCCCACACCAACCAGATTGCCATGGCAACTGTATAAGAGTCTGGGTATGAAACGTTGCCTCATTCCCCGGTGGCTGAATCGGTAGAGAGGCGGCCTGCAGTCCTAATGGACCTAGGTTCGAATCCCGGCTGGGGCAGGGAGCAGTTTAAGGATTTGGATATCATAATGCAGACTATACTAATCTACCAGAAGACCCGCCGACATGAAAAAATACCCCCTCTAATACCAATATACCAGTCCTGTATGAGGCAGCCCTAGCATGTATTCAGTATAAGCGGTGGGTGTTAGAGCCGAAGTGGTGACATGTGGAGGTGCAGGAGGACTACTAGGCCTTGGGATGGGCCACTGCCCCCGAGAAATAGGCTCTGAAGCATTTGCCCAGAGTCGAAGACATAGAAAAAAAAGTATCATTTGAACTGGCACCCAGTGACTACTACTTGTTTGCACATCGAAGAAGCGACTTCGTGGACGGAGATTTAATGCTTATGAGCTTAGAATAGCTGTGGAAGGGTGGTTTGATAGTCAGACTTCTAGCTTCTACAAGCAGGGCAGTGAACACCTCCCAAAGAGATGGGCAAAATGCATGTGTAAATACATCTGGATTATGTAGAAAATTTAAGTATGAAATAAAACCGTTTGAGTATTCTGTCGTTGTGAGGCTAAGAAAATCTGACCTCCCCTTGTACGAGTATGTCGATACTGAAACGATACAAATCACTTCCAAAAGAATGTTCAGTTGTAATATGAAATATAAATCGCAAAGAAAGAAGTGCTGCTAAGACTCTTATGCCACTTAGAACACCTGTCTTAGCGTAGAACTGACTGACAAGGAACCACCAACCATTGCCACAAAGTACGACACGCAGCTGCCAGATTCACAAACAAAATTATGATCAGTTTCCCTTTTTATTTTTTTTTTCCAGGAAGGCAAAGGATATATGAGTACTGATCTTCCTGCAAAAACCAGTCCTAGTTACGACAAGGAACTGATCGTAAATATAAGTTCTGTTTGCGGGGAGGACAAGACAAGGGGAATACGGAATCTTCCATCTGTTTTTGTTCTTATTATATATATATATATATATATATATATATATATATATATATATATATATATATATATATATATATATCACAGTTAATCGAAGTGTTCGTGAATCCAAGCCCTGATCTGTCATTGTCTCCGGCTGACCAGCATGTCCAGGAACCGACTTTAGGATAAGTTTAAAACCATGCGTAAATGGAAGCCACCCCAAATGTGGGAAATATTAAATGGTGAGGCAGTAAGCTTGAGTAGTGTCGAGGTTTTGCACAACTAGTGGATAGGGGACAACACACACACACACACACACACACACACACACACACACACACACACACATAATTCACAAGGAAAGCACCCAAACATTCCCCAAGAGTACTAAATGCAACCGTCGCGCTCCACCCAGATCCCTGTTTTTAGTTCTAGTTAACAAACAGACTAAGATGGATGAAACCCTGAGGCCTGCCCAGTGATCGTTTGGTCGGCCAAGGAATATGAAAAGAAAATTTAGATCACTGTCCATCAACTATAGGTGGGTCGCCAGTGCATTCAGTTTTTGCGGTCCCAGTCTTGCCACACGCAACCATCCTTATTTCACCTCTAGGCACGACAACGCGGGGGTAAAGAACGCTTTAGCCGATGGTGTCATGGCCAGCCCGGAAATCAAACTTTTAGACTTCTTAACTGCAGGCCGAGTGAGCTTCCAATTGCACCACCGTTACCTGTCTATCCCGAAAATATAATCCTTTGTATATCAAGTACTTTAGGGACGCCATGGTGATGTGAAGTAGAAAACCGGAAGATATTACACTGCGGTATTTATTTAATTGAATCATGTGCACTTTGTTACTGCAGGCATGAATGGGTGATTAAAGCCAAGGAAATATCTTCCCAGTTCCGTCTAAAGGAAATTTACAGCTGGCGAAATACAGTGGAAACCCCGTCTCTACAAATGAGCGTTTCAGATGGTTTGATTTTCCCCCTATGTATTCGTCAGATTTTGGGAAGATACTTGTCACTCTTTACACACCGAAAAAAAAAATAATAATAAATAAAAATCAAATAAAAAAGCTGACTGCGGTGCTTTGTTTTCGATACATCTAACAGGGTCAGACATTTAACCCTTTCATTCCTAAGACATACTTTTTCTATTATTCTTACCACAACAATAAGATCTTACTCAGTTTGGGGGGCGTCTTGCAGAATAATGCAGACTACTTCTAACTTCTTCAGCTTGAAGATTCAATCGGAGTGAATGTAATCGTCTGGCGATAGCAAGAACGAAATATAAATACGTCATGGGACTGAAGAGTCAGCAATTATATATACAGACCGCACAAGGCTCACAAGGTGCCACAACCACCCTAGCACGAGACGAAGTTGCTTTTAGCCGAGCAATACTGCACGCCAGAACAATTATTATATTGACGTGCGACACGGCTATAAAATGGGTTATTTTTTGACGTGACGTGCTGCTACCCCTGCACAGGTACAGCTGCGGATGTAAATACTGGCCCACTTAAATAGCGATAAATAACGAAACAGTGAACAATGATTTTCCAAACCCAGTGATGCCGCCTCCAGGGCCCAATAAACCTTTGAGAATAGCCTATTATGTTTTTATTTTTTTCTGCTAAAAAGTGGGCCGATGTTTCTGTCTGCAATTATACAACCTTAAGTCATTATGCCTAACTGTTAAGGAAAGTCTTGTAAATTAGACATTCTGCTTACCGGTATATGAACTGCTGTAATGGCAGTGAAATGTAAGGGAAAAAGCACAAAAATGTGACTTCCATATTGTTTTACCGATACATGTGACTCGAGGAAAGCTGTTTAGGGTTATGACTACGGACTGTGCGAAGGTTTTTATCGGGGAAATGGCGGTCCAGTTGTAAGAGAAATAGTCCGTTGTCCGGAGAAAAAAAAAAAAAAAAGTTTCATACCAGGCTGAAACAAGGAAGAGATTATTTGAATTTTGTTAGAGATGATCCACAAGGCCCACTGACATACCAGAACCTCACCTCCGATAGTACTGTTAGTCTGGTCGTGAATGGAGACCCCTAATAAGTATCAGTATGGACGCTGGGCATTAGCGCCAAATTAGGGGCATGTGATGATATGAGGCACGTTGAACCTCTGACCCTAAGAGAACGGACTGACAGTTCTGTATTCTGAGCTATAATAATAATAATAATAATAATAATTATTATTATTATTATTATTATTGTTCATTATTATTACAACTACTACAACTACTGCTGCTGCTATTACTACTACTACTACTACAACTACTACTTTGCCCTGCACGATGATGCATACCAAGTGAGTTGTATAGAAGATGAACGAGGACGTAGGGAAACAGCTGCATCATCCCCAGCAGCCTAACCGGTCCGTGTACTGAACCAGTGGTGTGCATAACTGACAAGTTTCGTACGCACCCAGAATCAGATCATGGTTCAGAATAACAGCTTAACTACCGCACTGCCATACTGAACACCCAAGAAGAGGAAGGCTTAGGATCAAGGCCTCTCGACTGCACGAGGTTCATTAGGCAATTTTCAGCCAGTGACAGTCGTCCCCTAGAATACGTGCAGCAGTCGAATTTACACCCAACTCCCCAACTGTACTGCTGGGTGAACAGGGACATGGGCGAAACAAGCCTTGTCCAAGAGTCTGATCAACCCGCTCAGTAAAAAATGTTTTTATTGCTGCCAAGACGGTGGAATATGGAAAATGTAGAAAGAACAAATGATTAACGCTTAAGCCCTGAAGACTTAAGGCTTCATCTCAACTGAACAGTATTGTCTGGCACTGGTTGGAACAGAATACTAGAATTGTCTCAACCATAACAGGGATGAGTGTGGTTACTGTTTTTCGTGATAATGTTGAGAGAGAGAGAGAGAGAGAGAGAGAGAGAGAGAGAGAGAGAGAGAGAGAGAGAGAGAGAGAGAGAGAGGAATAGTGAGAGAGAGAGAGAGAGAGAGAGAGAGAGAGAGAGAGAAATAGTGAAGAATTAGTACCAAACCATAATATGGTTATATGGCACTGTAGGAGTAGAGGTGGGGGGGGGGAAGGCCAGAAGAAACACGGACATATCAAGAAGAGAGGTAGGACAAATGAGCAGAAGAGGGCAGTAAGGAGAGAAAGACTGGAGACAAAAAGGCCCCTTTCAGTCACCTCTTACGACAAGCAGGGATACTGGGGAATTATTCTTTCCCCCCTCCCCAAGGGTGTGTGTGTGTGGAGAGAGAGAGAGAGAGAGAGAGAGAGAGAGAATGTTCACTTTGGCGCCACATTGTCGGCCCCTAACCCCTCATCTACTACCCACCCCTCCTGCCCTTCCCCTTTTCCCCCATCCCTTCACCCCTACTCCCCTCCTCTTTACATCCCTAACCCTCCCATCGCCCCTACCTCTCCCTCTCCTAGTTTTATGGTCCTTCCCCACACCCCTATCCCCTCATACCCCTAGTTTTATGGCCAGAGTACTACGCATCAGAAATAGGTTCCTTAGACGCTCCCACAAAACTCGATACCACGTCTAACCTGAATTTCCCGCTTTCAGTAGCTCGTTTTTCTTTATTTTGGTGTTAAATTTCACCGAGATTTAGGCCAAGGAAGAGACGAGGTAATACAATGTGATACTCTAAATCCAACGGGTTGCTGAAGGCTTTTGGGATCACATGAGCTAATCCTTTTTTTTCGGACGTATGTTTTGGGAAGCGCAACTTTGGCCTAGATGTGCTGCGTCCCTCTTACAGAGCTCTATAGTCATGGGTAGCGCCGCGTAGTTTGTGTGTCCGCCGCCAGGGGTCCAGGGCGGCGCTGATGATGTATATGCACTATACCAGACGCTCGCGCACTTTTGAAATCAGTCAGTGAATTCGGGAAATATAGTGCCATGGTCCACCGCGCAGCTATAATATAGTGCCATGACCCAATGTTCAGCTTATGTCAGCAACAGCAAAACAGGAACTGCAAACTAAGAACAGTGTTCCAATTGCAATACCATGGTGGAGACGATGACTGAGGGTGTTTCAATTTTGCGGACAGTCACACGCTTGCTGAGGAGATAGCCCCTCCATACTTTAGAGCTCATTGGTCCCTCCCCATCCTCTCTCTCTCTCTCTCTCTCTCTCTCTCTCTCTCTCTCTCTCTCTCTCTCTGTTTTAGGTAAACTTACGTAAGCTTGCCACAATTGCCAAACTATGTTCCCGCCAAAACACTTCGGGGAAATCGTAACAAGTTTGCCTCAGTGATTGTGTGTGTGTGTGTGTGTGTGTTTTGGCAGGGCGAACTTCACGTACACACACACACGTGTAATGTGTACAGAGTATGTTAGCCTAAGGTATGTTAAGATACACAAATGTCACCGAAATTCCTATCTTTGCCGAAACTTGCCTCATCTGCGTTAACTCCATAACGCATGTAAACAAAAACTTTCGTCAGAGGTATTTTGAAACTCAGATTGAATATCAGTAGAGTCTTCCTCGTGGGAATAATACCAAAAGAAAAACTTGATCTGGATTCTTGATAAACTTGATTCCTGAGACTTGAATATGAATGTCAGAGCGATGAGTGTGGGAAGATTGCTTAAAACACACCCTGCTTCATTTACCCTTCCTGTTAACGCACTCTGCCTCCCCCACATCCTGCCTTACACATACCCTACCGCACACACTAAATGTATTTAAGGGGAAGGGGCATACAGATGAAACTCCCCCCTCCCTCCCCCCCAAAAAAAAAAATGCAATGAAAATATTAATCAAGCCCCTGCTTCTTAAACCATCGCATAGGGGCATATGGCATAAATTAATCATTGTGGTTTAATATCCTCTCACCCACAGTAAGAACTGCTAGGAGAAAGGGGGCAGGATTTAACTGATCCATTCCTTAACAGAAACCCTGGATACCCCCCCGCCCTCTCCACCAACGCCCTACAACCTACAAACTCACCCTACCCGACATACACACCTTACCTCCCCACACACACCTTATCGCCCCACATACACCGCTCACACTCAACCTACCGTACTTCCCCCCTCCACACACACACACACACACACACACACACACACACACACAAACCTTACACAACCCACACACTAGAAGGCTACACCCTACTTCCCCCTCATGGTTGAGAGGTGGAGCGAGGCGTAGGCATTAAACTAGACCTACTCGTACTATTGTTTTCACAGAACCTGTTGACACCTGGGCTGAATTACAGGAACAGTGTATCGTGTCTCTGATAGTGTGAGATTTAGAAGGACTTCTGGACCTCGGGAAACGGACTCCTAGCTTTGTCGATAGTCCAAGGCATTATATCTATCAGCTGTCTATTGATATGTGTACACTTACCTATCTGTGTGTGTGTGTGTGTGTGTGTGTGTGTGTGTGTGTGTGTGTGTGTGTGTGTGTGTTCGTTTAGGTATCTTCTTTTCTAATTACAGTAACTGTCTGCCTACTCGTACCTGATAACCTTCATATTGCCTACCTACTTCTCTATCTGTCGTGTGCCTGTATGTGTTTCTCATCTCTATTTCTGTTTCGATCTATCTTTCATCTACCCATCTTTGCCAGTCGGTCTCTTTTTATCTGTCTGTCAGAATGTGTGTGACGGGCGGCCTCGACGACCCCAGATAATTACTGTCTCTACCCAGTGACTACCATTCTGCCCTTCACACACCGCCTTCCACAAAACACTACACTTTTTTACTCCTCTTCCTCGCTCTCGGTCTAACTCTTCCTCCAGCCAGCCTAAAATGATACTAAATATTCTCCTTCATATACAGTACTCCCCTGCCTTACCCGTTACCCTTGTTCATCGTCTTCTTCCGACCACCACTGAATTTGTTGGGAACAGTTAACGACCACTATCGATTTGGTCTATAACTCTCTCTCTCTCTCTCTCTCTCTCTCTCTCTCTCTCTCTCTCTCTCTCTCTCTCAACAAAAAGCGACCTCGAAAGTCTTTGTTTTGTTGGCAAGTTCCAAAAGTTTTTTTTTTTTCTTCGGCAGATATATAGGACACATACCCGAGCAGCCTCCCGAGAGAGAGAGAGAGAGAGAGAGAGAGAGAGGGGGAAGGAGAGAGAAATAATTACATCATTTTATCATGACTTGTTTTACACGTCAAGAAATACTTGCACTGTCTATTTTAACTCTCTCTCTCTCTCTCTCTCTCTCTCTCTCTAGTATTCCAGTTAAGGCAAGATTCGTAGGAATATGAGGATGTTGATACTGGTACCATTAACCCTGTCATGGCCAGGAGCACTCTAGTATTCTGTTCCAGCTAACCCCACAAAAAATTTCAATCAGCTGAGAGTGAGTCACAGGAGCCTGGATGTTAACAGAACGTCAAAATTGTTCACATACTCGAGCGAAAAATTAAATAAAGACACGCTCGTGTATTTTTTAGTGTTATTTAGGTTACTTCAAGGCTGCATGATGGTTTGCAAATTTTGATGGATGGAAGTGGTGCGTGGGAGAGAGAGAGAGAGAGAGAGAGAGAGAGAGAGAGAGAGAGAGAGAGAGAGAGTGCCTGAAGAGTTTTATTGGCAGTGGCACCAAACCAGAAACCAGTTAACTCCACAACTCAACCCACATATCCATTTTATTCAGGCTAATACCAGACGAATTTGCTCAGCTGAGAGAAGTTCAAGCAGTCAGTGAGGTACAGACGACATACATTATCCTTTTCGCTGCCACAGATGCACTTAGCTATTTTATTCATGCTCTCACCAGACGATTTTGTGCAGCTGTGAGATAGTCTTGCAGTCAGAGAGTTAAAACTCTGTAGATTAATCCTTCTGCTACCATGGACTCACTTCTTCCATCAGTAAAGGTGTGGTTATGTTTTCTCCCCCGTCTTTGTCTATCTGTCTGTCAACCCGGATTACAAATAAAGGGGGTATCATGATGAAAGTTTGTGTGGCTCTTTGTATTGGTCCAAGGATGATTTTACCCCCTGCTCGGTGAAAGTCCTACCTTCCACCTTCCTCTCTCTCTCTCTCTCTCTCTCTCTCTCTCTCCCTATGAGAAAGAAAGATACAATCTTACATTCGAGGAGCAATGGTGATAAATGTAGTAGGCAGAATATTGCCGGCACAGCATTGTCGGCGAACTTTTGATCGTGATAACAGCCTACGAGTGCTGCTGAACGTGCCCTTTTTTACTTTAACTTGGCCTAAACTTGCCATATCCATCCTAAGTGCAGAGCTATAGCAAAAGAATAGTTCTAGAATGATGCTAGTCACGAAGAAGTGTTACGGAAATTCTATAGAACCGTAGGATTGTCTTACTCTACCACAAAGTTACGGGATATATACTGCCATCCATCATCATCATCCAATCCTATGTTGCCCCATGAGGAGCGTAGGAACCCGGGACTAAGTGAGTTGGTCCTGACATTTAAGATGAGAGTGACCAGCCTCACTCATTCCTGAGTGGCATTGCATGAGCAATAAACCCCCAAACACCCCTCGGATATAAACCTACATAGGCTTAATCCGATTGAGCACCTTAATTATCCACTAAACCACCAGCCATCATAACTTGATTTTATGGTTGCCACCCAGCGTAGTAAATGGTTTCCTGGTGTACAGGAAACCATTTGGCTTGTCACTCAGTGTAGAGTCACCCATAGGCAGAAGCAAGAGGAAAGAAGGAGAAAGAGAGAAGAGGGAGTGTAAAGTCATCCCTAGGCAGAAGAAAAAGGAATGACGGAAAGAAAGACAGAAGAGGAAGGAAAGAAGAAAGGAAAGGGCAGACACCTAAAGCAGCACTACATTGAGTGAGTGAATGGTGAGCGTTCCCATCTACAAGGAAAGGTGGACGAACTGTAATTCTGTATATATTAACTGTATCATTCTAGTGTGGTCAGTTTGTCTAATTTAGTCTTTGTTCTTATATGTATACGCTGTATTTTTATCTCTGGGGCTCCTTAGGATTTTCAATGTTGTTGACGCCAAGTTATTCAATCCTAGTACCTCCCCCTCCCCTTACATGGTACACCACACGTGCAGGAAATACTGAGATAAACTATGGTAAAAAAAAAAAAAATGGACAAAATACCCCCCCCACTTTTTTTTTTTTACCCTTCCGTCATTACCATAACCCTGTCCATTCTACACGACTCCCGTTTCATAACTTTTCAAACACGAGTCAGATTTCATAAAGCTCCATTTTTGTTGCTATGGAAGGTTTCATAGCACGTCTTTCGTAGGGATTGTTATTGCACATTACTTCATATTTTTTTTTTTTAATTTGTTTGTACATTTCCAGTATCGACAGAGTTTGCATTTATAATGTACACAATTATGTTACGGTAAAATACGCAACATAAATCACCGAGAAAAAAGTTTTATGAAATCTCCTAAGCCAACGATAATGACTACTAAACTGTGTAAATTCATGGTTCTAAGAGAGAGAGAGAGAGAGAGAGAGAGAGAGAGAGAAAGAGAGAGAGGGAGGGAGAGAGAGACCATTACATAGGTTACTTTACTGCTGTAGTTATCGTGGTAGCTTCCTGTTACGTAACTGTGTAGTGGTGTTGGGTGTGTACGGCTGCAGGTCGGTAGCTATACACACCCACGCTCTGTACAGTCACCGACAAAAGTTGGACTGATGTTCCACTGCTTCTACATAATGCTTACGGCGTGTCACTCATTTTTCTTCTTGATACGTCGTATCACAGAGAGTCATCTTTGGGCAGAGATGCATAGCAAACCTCTCTCATTCTTATAAATATTAGCCAGCAACGGAAAGTGAGAATGAGAGGTGAAATATTAGACGAGCTTTTGTCCGCAACTATACTTAATGCCTCTTATACCTATCTACTTATCTATCTATCTATATATGGGCTGCGATGATGATGATGATGTACCTAATGCCTGATGCCGCACTCTGTGAGGGGCGGGCTTGACAGTGAGGCTTTCTAAGCATATCTACCTCCTCGGCACTGACTCTCCACAGCACAGTCATCACTCACAAGCTTCCTCATTTCTCTTTTGGTCTGCCTCTTCCCTTTCCAACCACACCACTCCCACACATCCCCTCTAATTTATCTCACCATCTGGACCCATATTCTTCTCAGTTTAGCAAGCTGTGTAGCACCGATTCCTTACCTACGTATTTCATAATTTGGCATGCCAGTATATCATATGCTATTACCGCAAACTATGCCAACACACAAATACCATACATGGTAATATTAAGGTGTAGTACATGAAGTAACCCACCAAGGAAGAAGTTCAACCACCGACAGTACGGGCCCTTGTCTCTTGTCTCCCTCCTCTTCTGTCTACCAACCACCCCACTCTCGTACATCCTTCTTAACTTTTTTCATTCAGTAACATATTTCAGTTTTTCTTACTATCTAAGAACAGTTTTATTTGTCTTAGCAGAGAGTTTCGAGCTACAGGGAATATATGACCTTTATATCGGCCCTCTCCTGTGGCGGAATTGCGGAGGGAGAGGTCCTGAGCATGTACCCTCTACCGTCCCGTACTCTCAAAAAAATAAATAAATAAATAAATAATAATAATAATAATAATAATAATAAGTGAAGCTTGGACCTTGTTGGACGGACACAAGGGTGAGGGCAGTGGAAATGAATTATCTGAAACGGGCATGTGAAGTTACATGGAGATACAAGACCGACAAATGAGGAAGTGAAGGAGCATTGTGGAGTGGATGTAGATGTGATCAAAAGCGTTAGGAGAAATACACTGAGGTGGTTTGGATATGTGGCGAGGATGGAGAGCGATATACTAACGAGGAGAGTGTACTGTATATGAGTGAAGTGAAGGAGGGGAAAGAGGGAGGGGGAGGCCAAGGAATAAGTGGAGGGATGGAGTGGAGAGGTATATGAGAGAGGGTGTGTGTGAGATGGGGGGAGGACAGTGAAATGGCTGGGGACAAGACGACACGGAGGAGATTTGTATGTGGCCAATCCTTACGGGATAAAGGCGTCTGGCAATAGACAGAATAATAATAGTAGTAGTAGTAATAATAATAATAATAATAATAATAATAATAATAATAACAGTGATAATGATAATGACGTAGTAGTACTATACAGCTTTAACTGTCCAGATATTCGTCCCTTTGCAACTTATTTCACGTAGCTCATTGGCAGAAAGACAATACTTTCCACAACACTTCTTCGTGACAGGCATCATATTCTAATGTAAGTCAATTGTTAAAATTCAGCATTCAAAGTGGAGAGATGACAATTTTAGGTTAAATTAAAGTAAAAATAGTTATCATCGTTCATAGTAAACAACAAAAGTATGGAATATCATGAAATCTAATACGGTATGCTCCTGCTTGGCCTCCCGCACCTCCCCCCCTCCCCCCCAGTAAAAAATCTAGCTTTGCCACTGATCCTTTCACAACAAGAAATGCCTCCCAGGTTTAATAAAATCGTCTTGTGATGGACTGAAAAATATGTCATCGGGCTGATGGGCTAATATTATTCTCCCATCTTCTCCCTCCACTTCGTTCTCGTTCTGCCTCTTCTTCCAACCATTGCACTCTCATACATTTTCTTTTTTGATCTCTAATAATAGTCTTTCGTGTACAAAGGGATAGTTTTTTTAAACTATACCCTGGCTAGATTCGGTAATACGAACCTACCACCGATTTTTTACGGTGTCGCCAGGCTGATTCGGATCAAAGCCTTCTGCACGAGAGGTACCGGTCTACACAGCTGATCACCTGACATCAAAAAGTACGGTCAGTATTACCATATTTACCACCCTTTCGGTCCAATTGCATTTGTCGTATTCTTGCTCCTCCCAGATGAGTTTTTTCAACATTGGAAAACCCTCTAATACTGAAGGGATCAGTAAAAAAGCTATTATCTACATCCTCGATCTCGAAGATTTTCCCCAGTGCTGAACAGGGTCGTCTCGAGAATGGCAACGAGAATGAAACAGTATGTCATCAAGCAAAAGAGGCTAAAGACAAGTTTTCCCTACGAGCTAAGACCAAATCCAGTGACCATTTAACAGTAATTTTTTAATCCCCTTTCACTGGCGCGTATTGCCATATGTAGTGTCTACCGAATATCCAGTGACCATTTTGTAATCACTTTTATCACAGCGAGCGATATTTGGGGATATTACGTTTTTATTCCCCCACCTTATGCTTAGTCCAGCCACCCCACTCTCATATGCCGTCATCATTACATTATCCACCTTGTTCTCAGTCTGTAATTTCCCTGTATGGCTCTTGGTCCCCGTTTACTTCTTTCGATAATTCTTCTCTAATACACCATGCTACTTAGTCTCCACGTACCTCACACTGCCTTGGAGTATTAATCATACGTTCATTTGCTATAGAGTAACTGGAGAGAGAGAGAGAGAGAGAGAGAGAGAGAGAGAGAGAGAGAGAGAGAGAGAGAGAGAGAGAGAGAGAGAGAGAGAGAGTCTGTTGTGGATACATAGCCCAAACATGCAAGGATAAATGGTAGGGGGGATGTGGCGGTGTAAGAGCATTGAGTCAAGGTGAGAGAGAGAGAGAGAGAGAGAGAGAGAGAGAGAGAGAGAGAGAGTCTGTTGTGGATACACAGCCCAAACACGCAAGGATAAATGGTAGGGGGGATGTGGAAGTGTATGAGTATTGAGTCAAGGTGAGAGAGAGAGAGAGAGAGAGAGAGAGAGAGAGAGAGAGAGAGAGAGAGGGGTGGGAGGGGGGAGCATCAAGGCCAGTGAACACACACACACACACACACACACACACACACACACACACACACACACACACACACACACACACACCTCTACAGTACCAGTGAGGTGGGGGAGGGGTAAAGGGAAAGAAGTATGCATTTGCTCTCTGTCTGTCTGTCTGTCTCATGTAATCGATCGGCTGTGCACCCAGTAGAGTATTGCCCATCAGGAGCGTAGGGGCAGAGGTTAGGCTTGCAATCCAGACATTTAAGATAAGTGACCACTTGCTCTTCCCTTAGCGGCAGTACGTGAGCAATAAACCCCAACCACCCTTCCGAATTAGACCCTGATGAGTCAAATCTAGTTGGAGAGTCTTAATTCACTAGACCACCAGGCATCTAAGAACAGTATGAGGGCAACAGGTCTGATGCCCTACACTAACACATGTACAGTACGGCACGAAGGCACCCTCCTGAGCTCCCTGCGCGCATCTGAGAATTGCGCCATAAAGGATCAAAGTTGTAAGAAATGCTGCATGAAAGAGGAAACATCAAAATATAAAATGTTGAATAACATTTTCTCACTGGGAAAGAAACTAGTTCTGTTAATTATCTGTGACTTTGGTGTGTGTTTAGACTATACAAAATTAAATCGTCTACCGCCTTTCTGCGTCATGTGAGAGGAGGAAAGGGAGACCTATTGGGTTGGTTGCGTTGCAGAAAGAGAGAGAGAGAGAGAGAGAGAGAGAGAGAGAGTCGCCAAACAAAAGCTAGAATATGTAAACTTGTTGACCCTTTCAGGACCATGACACACTTCTTATTTCAGTCTCGCTACCTTCAGACGATTCATTAGCTTTGGGACAGACTCTTCTAACTTGCGAGATTAGATATAACTTTCATGCAGGAGAGATTAGATATAGGTTTCATTCGAGAGAGATTAGATATAGCTTTCATTTGATAGATTAGATATACTGTAGCTTTCATTCACTCCTTTGCTACCCGAGGTTGGCCCAGACATAAAATGAAGTGTCTGGAGGTTGAAAAATAAATAATTAAAAGAGATCAGGAGACTAATGGGTGTATGGGTATTGAGTGAAGGAGAGCACGGGGTGGGATCGTGGGAGTGGTAAACCCCTCCAATCCGTGACTTTTTTATTTTTTTTTAGCTTATTCTTGCCACCATAAGGCGATTTTATTCTATAAGGGAAGGGCTTACTGTTGGCTATAACAAACCTCTCCAGTTCAAAGTCTGTCCGAAGCTAAATATTACAGTCTGAAGGCAGCAAGAATAAAACACAGAATACGTTATTAGAAAGATGTTAATAATTTGCTCTAATATGAAAACGAAAATAACGAAATATTGTTTTTTTATCTGCATTTTGTGACGCCTGTAATATATTCATCATCATGGTGGAGCCTGGAGCCGTAAATAGTACTCTAGTAAATACATGCCTGCACCTCACTACTAGCGAGGTGTAAGCCATACCTCACCACACTGCCTTAATTAATACCTTCAGTGCGGTGATGTCGTTTATTTGTTTATTCTTACTTGTTTCAGACGAAGTTTAGGAGAGACTTAAGGGGTTTCATGTAGCCTACATAAACCCCATCAATACTTACAGGGGACTTTTCCAGAACTTAGTACACTCGACTGATAGCAGAGAGAGAGAGAGAGAGAGAGAGAGAGAGAGTGCTTTTGGGCTAAAGAGGTTAAGATGAGTTGGCAAAGGATCTGACACTGTACTAGAGTGGATTCGAGACCTTGCGATGGAGGGCAGTCAGCCAACTAGGGCAGCGAGGAGCCACTGTGTTGTATATTCTGAAGTGACATATGACAGCCCTCACCCCATGGTTCGCATCTGTCCAACACAATCTCCCACATAATTTGTCAGGCTGTACTCTTTTAGTTTCCTCTTTTCATAACGCCCCTCTCTCTTTCAGCCATATTCACACTGAACCCCACTCCCTCTCACTACCCATGATTTGACTTCCTGTGACTGCTAGATTTTGACAGAAGAAACGTCTTACATAAAATTTCTGAGTGTATAAAGTGCAAAGAAAGGGTTGGTAGAAATGTTATAGAAGCCTCTGACTCCTAGATGTCTCTTAGTTGGGCAAAATCTTCTGGGTTATGCATAAATAAATTACTCTAGTGCACTAACAGCAGCAAAACCACCTCCCTCATGCCCTTCCCCTAGAGCTGTCATTCTCCCCACTCACATTTATCTAGTGCCTCCATTTCCTCCGCTTTCTCTCTCTCTCTCTCTCTCTCTCTCTCTCTCTCTCTCTCTCTCTCTCTCTCTCTCTCTCTCTCCTGAGTGTCAGATAAAACTTCTCTAAATGAAAAAGACCAGAGTTAGCTTTTTTTTTTTTTTTTTTCACTGTGGCTGTTGTTGTTTTTGATGGCTAATTTGTAAGCTACTGATGGAACCTGTGAGCACACAAGTAGGTCTGTCAGCACCCAAGGTCTTTATATTTTTTAAACGCTGATAGCACACATTTCCCAAGTAACGGAAAACATTGCGTGGCATGAAATTCAAAACTATTTTGCCAAAGAGAAGACAATGAAGCCCCAAGACAGTATCAGCCCTGGCCAGTAATCAACATTTTTTTTTTTTATAATAGAACAGAGCAAGGAAAAGCAAATGCATAAACAAAAATAATAATAATCCATACACAAGATTACTGGCGTCCTCCATTCATAAAATATCTGTAACAATTAGGCTTGAACAGCTGTAGGTTGAAGTTTGGAGGGAAACAACTCTGGGGAATCGAGTTCCAGAGAGATGCAGTTTGGGGGATAAAAGAATTGTGGTAGGCGGAAGTTCTACAGTATGGATGAGTGACATTCCAGTCATGAGCGCTACCAGATGCCCGTGTAGCACATGGGAAGGCATGCAGAGGTGGTACAATGGACGCAACTTAATTCGTCTGAACATTTGCCATAAAAATATCTGTAAAATAATTCAAGGGAGGAAACATTCTTACTTGTAGGGGAGGTAGTTTATTTATAATTGCAGGGTTATTAATAATTCCAACAGCTTTGTTCTGAATTTTGTCTAGTTGCTTTAATGCAACCTCTGCACATCCATTCCACAAGGGTGAGCAATATTCAAGCTGAGAGCGCACATGACTCTTATAAATTATAGCTATAACTACTCCTTAGTGAGGGAGTTACGGACTCTGTACAACAATCCAAGTTTCTTTGAGGTGGCAAGTGATCTGACATGAGAGGTCCAGCTGAGAGCATTGTTAAGTGAGACATCAAAAATTTCAATATTTTTGGAGATGGGAATATTAGTAGCATTAAAGGTAATATACGAATCTGGCAATATCTGTCTATTAGTAAATAAACCAATACTTCCCCCGTTAAGGCGTAAGGACTCGAAGCTAGGATATCAGCGTCCAGAATATTTTAATATACTCTACCAGCCTACTTCCCTTCATGACATTCCATGATCTGAAAAAAAATCCAGTTAACTTTCGTGGAAAAAATCAATGCAGCAAGACTGTCACTGCAACTGGGGTATTCTAACTACTTGACCACTGCGTACCCCATCTGGTATGGGAGCAATAACTACACGAGTCTGTTACAATACCCTGATCTTTCATCCAGGGTGGTCACACTGCTACCGTGATAGACCCGAATTAAGTTTTTACGACAATTTGTCATGATACCCAGCTGGGGCAGATTTATCATGGCGTGAAGGAGTAGACGGACAAAATCTTTACCAGTTTATGTCAGGTTTGCCATCAGCAACTCACTCTAGTCACGAATATTGGTCAGTGCCTGGCGTAATAGCTTTCAAGAATATAACTTCCAATGAACTTTTATATTTCTTCGTGGCACATATTTCCCAAGTAACGGAAGAGAAAACATAGCGTGGCATGAAATTCAAAACTACAGCATATTGCCAAAGAGAAGACACAATGCAGTCCCAAGACGGTATCAGCCTTGCCCTTCATATAGCAATTTTCTTTTCAATGTCCAGCCAGTCAGATAGGTCAGTTCCCTAGGGGCAGTTGCTCTATGTTATAATGATTGGTCTTTGTGGTACTTTTGCTCTGGCAAGCAGTTCCTCCTAGAGATATCTTTGTTGAGGTCTCCCTTATTTCAATCTACATCATGCAAACCTATTCAAGATCAACTTATCAACATTAACCCCTTCAGGTATGAGCATGCCTTTTTAACATAGTGTATCAGGGACGAAAATGCAATAATAAACCGTGGCTGATTCAAAGCTTATACACTCATAGTGTACACATCTTGAACTTCGTTGACAGGGTTTGAGTTTGTTCGGAATTAAGAATTGAAAGCGTGCAAGCACTGTGCATTTGCATATGCTATTTGAGGCAAAGAAACGTCCATATGTTAAGGGTTAATCTCAGTGTGCCATCAACTGGCAACAGGGGCAGATTATCTCCTAGCCTCTCCATACGACGTACAATATGTCTAAGAATGGGGATGATGAACCCTATCAGGCATTTTGATAATTTACTAGTCATGTCTTTACGCAGTATTAAGGATGAAATTTAGAGTGCTATCTTATGCTGATTGTAAGGGCGCGTCCACACGTGTCCTCGAGGTTCGAACATGTGTTGACAACATAGCTGGCAACATATATGGATACATGTATACAGCAGTATTTGAACTGATGTATGTAAACATGATTCAGTGCAACTTCGAATATACTGGCAACAGAGGTGATGCGATGAGTGAAATACCGGCCGTGGCGACCGAAGACACCACTACACTCCCAGGAGGAGACTATGGAGGGGTATATAGCGCTTGCGCAGCGTCCGTACAATACAGACATAAGTCCCACTGGGCCGCGCACCCCTATTCCTCGGAGTGCACCCGGCGCGACCACCCCAGTCCAAGTGCACTACATGGCTGGACCAGCTCTCACCAGGATCGGGATGGAGCTGAAAACACAGCTCCAAGCAGCACTCCAGCAATGGCCTGTAACTGCACAAAACCAGAGACAGCCTGTAGCCGCTCTAATAAGGCGATGGCCTGTAGCCGTGCCCTTGTGATGGCCTGTATCTGCACACTAAAGCGACAGCCTGTAGCCACGCCCAAAAGGAGACAGCCTGTAGCTGCTCCAAGTGCTGCTGAACCCCCCTGCAGAACCCGTGACGGCCTGCAGCCGCACGTGGGGAGAGAATGGTACACCCCCTCTCCTTCTGCAGTTGCCTTGGAGGGCATGACCCCGGTAAAAGCCAGTAGCTGCACCAGTAGGCAGGAGATGGCCTGTAGCCGCTCCTCACCTACATGTTGCCCTTCATACGGGACTCAAGCGATGGCCTGTAGCCATGCCCATGGGCAAGACAGCCTGTAGCCGCGCTTTGTCTGAGGTCCCGTCAGGAAGTCGGGCCCTGGTGATGGCCGGTAGCTGCACCGACAGGGAAGGGACAGCTTGTAGCCACCCTCTGCCTGTTGCCCAAGGGACCTCAGCGACAGCCTGTAGCCACGCCAGGGAGGGATGCTACAAAAGTCCCTCGCCCCCTGTGACTTCACAACGTGAGGGCGACCTGCACTCAGCCCTGCCCACTGGCGGGGGCGCAGGTCGCATCTCCACCCACCAGGATCGAGACAACTTCCAGGAGGAAGACTTCCAACTCGAGGACTGGTGGAGAGGCCCTGTGTTATCCCAGGGGTTGTACCGTACTCCATCCAGTCAGCACCCAAGGAAGACCCACGCCTGACAAACTCCTGCCAGGAGTGACACCGCAGCCCTACTGTGATGGCGACGCAAAAGGAAGGAGACCGCAGCTGATGGACCCTCGAGGGCGTCCCCAGGACCCCGGAGTGAGACCTCTCCCTTCCCCGACGAAGGCGACGCCTTTCCCCTACCAGGCGCCTGCGGGAGCGCCTACAGAGACTGTTTGGCCCCAGCCCTGAGGACCAGACTCCAGTCCCCAGCCCTGACAGTGAGGGGCCCTTCACTACGCCCAATCATAGTCCACGACGAGAGGCGACGCCCCTGCAAGTTGTCCCATGGTCGCGGGATGAAGGGATTCCTGAAGGGACTCCTTAACGCCAGGCCAACATCTGTGAGTCCCTAGGCTCCCTTTTTCCCTTGGCCACCGACCAGTGATTGTGATACATAGTCCCCCACAGAGTGGAAGTGAGAAATAAGGACAGAGACTGTGCAGAACAAATAAGAGGTAAGGTTCAGTGTCAGAATCAGGATGCTTGTAACAGTCCATATCCACCTTGTGCAAAACGAGAGGTAAAACTCAGTATCAGAATAAGAACTCTTGTGACCGTGCATCTCCACCTGGTGCAAAACGAGAGGTAAAACCCAGTGTCAGAACTCTTGTGACAGTATATATCCATTCTATATTAGTGGAAACCAAGTCAGTGCCAGAATAAGGACTCTTGAGGTACTCTGTGCACAGTAAAAACCATACTTTACCCTCTCACTGTGAAACGAGGCACAAATATAAGAACAGTGAAACTGTGTATCACCTATTTACCCAAATTGAGCCTATTGTCTCTCTTGTATCCTGCATGATACACGCAACCCATCTCCCAGCCTGTGTATTGACTTTGCATAGCATATCGTGTGGATTGTCTTCCCGTTCTGTAGCAGAGAATTTGTTAATATACGTGTAAGGTTGTTGCCCTGTGTTTTTATGCCCTGTTCCTCTCATACTGTGTTTAAGCTCCGGTCTAGAAAGGGAACCCAGCTATATCTTATGCGTTATTAGGGCGGGAAGCCGACTCCAAAACGCCTAGCATAACAATGGGTGTGTCCATACGAAACACCTGAGACTTCATGATGTTGCCAACATGATCTGGACCCCGCTGTTCCCAGCATATTTGCAGCTTGTTCATTACCGTGTTGTTTACATCAAGGTGAAGAGTCAGCTCTCTTTATTTTGGCCTACATGTTGCCAGCACTTGTTCCAGCACACGAATGGACGCGTCCTGATGAAAACTGGCAAACTAAGCAAGTTCGAATCCTCAAATGTGTTTTATTATAAACCTGAATCCTTTCATATCTCTTGATAATTTACCTTGGAATTTTAATCTTTATGCAGTGCAGTGGAAAACATACCCATTTAAGAAAGTGAAATGATAATAGTGGACAATGACACGACACCCCCAGGAGGCAACAACAGAGGGTCAGATAGAGTGTACGGGGTGTCCGTACCATATGGACACAAGTCCCGGGAAGCAGCGCGCCCCTACTCCCTGGAACTGACCCGACCCGTACACCTCAGCCCAGGCACACTACCTTCTCACCAGCCCGGCCTGCATCAGGATCGGGGTGGAGCTGAACCTTCCGCTCCTTACAGCCCCTTGGAGATGGCCTCAAGCCACTCCAGTTTAGAGATGGCCTCCAGCAGCTCCACATCAGGGACGGCCTCCAGCAGCTCCACATCAGAGACAGCCTCCAGCCGCTCTACATCAGAGACGGCCTCCAGCTGCTCCACATCAGAGACGGCCTCCAGCCACTCCACATCAGAGATGGCCTCAAGTCGCTCCACGGAAGAGACTGCCCCAAGCCACTCCTCAAAAGAGATGGCCTCAAGCCGCTCCTAAAAAGAGATGGCCTTAAGCCGTTCCTCAAAAGAGACAGCCTCAAGCACTCCTCAAAAGAGACGGCCTCAAGCCTCTCCACCAGGGCTAGTCGCAGGGTCGGTAGCAGTCCTGAGGACAAGACACCGGCGATACCCTCCTGCTGCACCCAGAGACGAGAGACAGCTTCCAGCTGCCCTACACCCGTGCGTCGTCCTCCCATGTCCACCTGCCGTAGTACCAGTCCCCAGCCAGGGAGTCCACCACTGACAGCCTGGTGGCAGGGCCCTGTATTGTCCCAGGGGCTATTCTCTCTGTAGTCGGCCCCCTGAGGAGGACCTGCCCTTGACGGACCCCTCCCTGGAATGGCGCCGCAGTCCCCTCCTGACGGTGAAGTACCCCAGAGTGGACTGCAGCTCCTGGGTCTCCGACGGTGCCCCCAGCTCCCCGGGGTGAGACCCACCCCACTCCCAGCCGAGGCGGCCTGGATCCTACACCCAGCGGCTCAGAAGGCATCTGGAGGAGTTGTTTGGCCCCTACCCTGCCAGTCAGACCTCTGCCCCCAGCCCCAGGGGCCCTTCATTACGCCAATGGGGGATGACATCAACCTACATGGACTATAAATGACTCAGGTGTGGATCAGTGCGTGGACATATAGTAGAGTGCCAAAAGTGGATTCATTAAGTGACTGTGACCAGATAGTGACTTAAAGTGCAGTGTGATAGAAGTAAGCCTCCCGTACCCGAAGTAGTGATATTATTATTCAGCACCCCCCCCCTCTCTCCCTTGCACCTGTACCAACCTAGACTCTCCCCTCCCCCCCCCATGTTCCCAACAACAAGATCAGGTCAGTGTGGCCCCCCCCTCTAGTGATCATAAGAAGGTTGTACATAAGACTCTTATGTGACCCAGAGCCAGTGATGCTAGAGACTGAATATAAACAATAACCCCGAGGCACCTACAATCATATTGTGAACTGTACCACCCCATACTGTGAACTGTACCACCCTGAATTGTGAACTGTGATTGTCACGTATCCTGCGAGATACGCTTGCCCCTTTTCAGCAGCCCAAGAATTGATGAATCAGAAATATTGTGAGACATCCTATTGCCCTTGCGTAAGCTTGGTGAATATACGTGTAAGGTGTTGCCTTCAGTTTGTATGCCCTATTCCTCCTATATTTGTAGTATCGCCCCGGTCTTGAAAAGAACCTAATACTAGGCCATGCGTTCTTAGGACGGGAAGCCGCCCTAAAAACGCCTAGCATAATAGAAAGGTTAATATTTTGCACAGGAGCTCGTTGGTAGGATGCCTAAAGTCACATATGTTTTGATTTAAAAAAAAAAAGTTAAAATAAAAAGTTTGTGGCATGATGCCAATCCATGAAGATACAAGTTTCGAGTGGAGCACAGTTCACTTAGGTCCCGCTATATAAAGTACAATATTGTGCTCCATTTTGATTGTGAATTATCCTGAATTTGTTTGAGTCAGAAGGCAACAAGATAGATATATTCTCAGTTGCTGCACTTCATCGTTAAGTGGCGAGTTTTCCGTGATGGCGAGCATCAAGGTCAATCATGAGCCCCTTGAAGTTCTCTCACAGGACTTCAGAAATGAACTCCTATGGGAGATGTTGTATGCTGAAGACTTAGTGTTGATTGCAGAGAATGTAATGGAGGCAGAGGAAAGGGGTAGGAAATGGAGAGCCGGACTGGGACACAAGGGTATGAGAGTAAAAGAGGATAAACCAAATGTCATGCTGTCAATGGCTGGTGGCGGTAGCATACTTTCAGAGAGCAGAGGGAGAGTGGCCATGTGCTGTTAATTACAAGGGTGCGGTATTTGTGACAAGTAGGTGCATGAGATATGTAATGCTAGGTGTTTTAAGGGCCGGCTTCCCGTCCCGGAAATGCCTAGTGTGTAGCGAGGCTCTCTTTCTTGACCGGAGCTTAGACAAATAGGAGAGAGGTAGGACACAAAAACTCAAGGCAACAACCCTACACATGTATTACTAAGTTGGACAGGGGAACGAGTAAATGTCACTGATACAGATACACTGGACAATTACAACTCTTACGTCTAGATATGGGTTATCAATATCGTGCAGGATACTGCTCGGATCAAAATGAATAGCACTTGGGGCAGAGGTTTATGTATTATTAGTTATAGGAAGTCGGGGTTTTATATATTTGTGTAGTCGCTGATATTGTTTCTTGTAAGTGTTTCTTTGTCATGGGTCTGGATACGGTTTTAGTATTAGGAGGTATTATCTGGTGGTAGCATATTCACTGTGATAGACCCGTCTCTCACTGGGTGGCCTTATTCGCGGTTGCACTGTCACTGTTACTCCACCACTTTGGTATTATCACTGACTTCCATTAGATAGTTAGTTCACTGCTCTACCTCTATCCTACTGGGTCACGGACACTGTATTATCACTGTCACTCCTTTCGGATCTGGGTGTCGTGGCGGTCAGGTAAAAGGGCGGCGGAGGTGTCACAGCCTTACTACTGATGGGGCTGGGTTCCACCGGGGGCCTCTACATTCACAGGCCACAGGACCAGGCGCAGGGGCGTCCTCTCTCGTTCGGGGCTGCGGGTGGCCAAGGGCCCCGCACTCTCGGGGCTGGGGGCGGGAGTATGGCCCTCAGGGCTGGGGCTGAATAACTGCCTGAACTTCTCACTCAGGGTGCCTGATGGAGGACGAAGATCTCCAGCGTCAGGGTGCGGGGAGTTCCCGCCTGGAAGTCCTGGGGGGAGTCTGGGGTTCCTGAGGGCTGTGGTTCCCAGTGCTTGGCAGTGCCATCAGGAAGGGACTGTGGCACTGGCCTGGTTCAGGGTCCGTCAGGTGGGCCTTCTCCAGAGCCGGTTGTAGGGAGCAGAGGCCGGGGGAAATCACGGGGCCTCTCCAGTACTCTTCTAGGCTCAGGATTCCCTTTGTGTCGTGGACTGGAGAACAAGCGTCAGCTCCCGATGGAGGTGTGGCTACAGGCCGTCTCCTGCCGTAGGGCCCGGCTACTGGCCATGGCCTTCTAGGGGAGCGGCTACCAGCTGTCGCCAAGGCGCCCGGCTACTGGCCGTGGCCTGGGGGAGGGAGCAGCTACCAGCAGACTCAAGGGCACCTTCAGAGTGGCTACAGGCCGTCTCCTGACGAAGGCAGGAGTGGCTACAGGCCATCTCCTGATTTCCCTCAGAGCGGCTACAGGCCATCTCCTGATTCCCCTCAGAGTGGCTATAGGCCGTCTCCCTCAGGAGGGTTGAGCGGCTACAGGCCGTCTCAAGAAAGGCACCTTCAGAATGGCTACAGGCCATCTCCTGACAAAGGCGGGAGCAGCTACAGGCCATCTCCTTATTTCCCTCAGAGCAGCTACAGGCCGTCTCCTTCAGGAGGGTTGAGCAGCTACAGGCCATCTCAGGGGTGCTGGCAGGAGCTGGAGGAACAGCTCCACCCCAGAGCTGGTTGGGGAAGGCTCACCCGGAAGATAGTCTGGTATTCCTGCTATGTAGGCGGGGGGTGAGCTGCAGGTCATTGGGGCGCGTGGCCCGAGTGGACTTTTGCCGTTGTCACTCCAAGTCCCGGCGTGCTGTTGTTGTTTCCCTATGGGCTCCTTGTGGGGGTGTTGGGGCACCCCCTGTGGCACTATACTGCATTTTAAGATATAATGGTACTGGAGGTAGACTGCAATATAATGCTGAGTTCGTGTGTGCAGTGTGTCGGGGATAGCATGTAGAGATTGTCAGGCGTGAAAAGACTGATCTTGCTTGTGAGTCTCTTGAGTGTGCAGAAAAGTTTTGTTATTTAGGGGACATGTTATGTGCTGGAAGTGGGGCTGTGGCCTTGGGTAAGGAGTGGTTGGAGGAAGTTCAGGGAGCCGTTGCCTCTCCGACATCGATAGGGCTCTCCTTTCGCGTGCTACGGGATCTTTGTACATGGCATGGGTTAGGAGTGTAATGCTGTATGGTAGAAAGACCTGGACAGTAGAGGAAGAGGATATTCGAAGGTTCAAATGTACTGAAATGATAATGATAAGATGGATGTGTAGTGTGTCCTTGAATGCGAGGCATAGGGGGGCTAAGTTTATGTTTGAAGAATTGAGAGGAAGTCTGGGACTGGAGTGTATTTTTGTGATGAGAGGTAAATTGAGATGTGATGATGATGGAGGATGACAATTGGGTGAGGAAAGTGAGAAGCGTGAATGTCAGGGGTAGGGATGCAGGTAGTAGACCAAAAAAGACCAGGGACATGGCCATAGAATGTGACCCAAAGGATGAGGGATTGAACAGAGAGGCTGCCAGAGATTGAACAGCATGGAGAGCAACCATTACCAAGGCTGATGCATACAAGTATGTTGGCACCATATAAATGATACAATACAATTACTTTGCAAAAGAATTTACAGCATACTAAGAAAATGAAAATATCAACCCTCTACAGACAAACTAAAATGCAGCAGGACATCAAAACAGACCACAACGATCCACCAGAAGGAGCCCACAGAGGAGTGTACATGGCGCGAATGAGTTCCGAGTGGAAACTGCTTAAGTCCACCTGGGCAGCGTGCCCCTATGACACGGAACTCGCCCGCCACCACCATAGCAGGAATACAAGACAACCTGCCTGCCGGGCGAGCTGCCCACAGCTCAGACCGGGGTGGAACTATTTCTCTAGTTCCTAACAGCAACCCTGAGACGACTGATAGCTGCTCACCCTCCTACAGGAGAAGGCTGGAAGCCACTTTGGAGGAAACTATGAGACGGCCTGAAGCTGCTCCCACCTTCGTCAGTAGAAGGCCTGAAGCCGCTCGGAAGGTGCCCCTCGGAGAGACGACCTGCAGCCGCTTGCCCTCCTACAGGAGACGCCTGAAGCCGCTTTGGAGGAAAAGAGGAGACGGCCTGAAGCCACTCCCACCTTCGTCAGGAGACGGCCTGAAGCCGCTCAGAAGGCGCCCCTCGGAGAGACGGCCTGCAGCCGCTCACCCTCCTACAGGACACGGCCTGAAGCCACTCTGGAGGCCAATCAAGAGACAGCCGGTAGTCGCTCCCGCCTTCATCAGGAGACAGCCAGAAGCCGCTTTGAAGGTGCCCCTGGAGAGACGGCCGGTAGCTGCTCACCCTCCTACGGGAGATGGCCTGAAGCCGCTCCGGAGGTCAATCAGGAGACGGCCGGAAGCCGCTCTGAAGGTGCCCCCGGAGAGTCGGCCTGTAGCTGCTCCACCCTTCTGCAGGAGGCAGCTGGTAGCCACTCTGAAGGTGTCCCGAGACAGCCATGGCCAGTAGCTGGGCCCTACCACCAGAGACGGCCTGAAGCCACTCCTTCATCAGGTGCTGAGCCTGGTCCACCTACCCACGACTTGGAGGAAGCCCCCAGCCTGGAGGAGTGTTGGAGAGGCCCTGTGACCACCACCAGGCTCTTCTCCCTACAGCCGGTGCAGACGCCCCTGATGGACCCTGACGCTGGCCGATGCCGCAGCTCACTTTTGATGACGTCCCCGACCTACAGGGACCGCAGCCTCCCTACCGCCCCTCAGATTCCCAGGCGGGACCTCCCTGCACCCAGACACCGGAGATCCTCATCCTCTGTCAGGCGCCTGACTCAGAAGTTCAGGCGACTGTTCAGCCCCAGCCCAGAGGGTCGGACTCCCACCCCGAGCCCAGAAGCCTCGGGCCCCTATGCCCCCAGTCCCGGCCGAGAGAGGACACCCCTATGCACTGTCCCCTGCCCCCGGGACCTAGTCGCCCCTGGCGGATCCCAGCCCCGTCAGTAGGGAGGCTGAGACTCCACCGCCGCCCCTGCGCCTGACTGTGACACATCCGACCTGACAGTGAGTGAAAATGAACACATGCAGCATACAGCTAGTGCAGGAGTGACAGAGTAAAGTGGGCCGGTGGCTAGAACATAAAAGAAAGTGGTGGAAAAGATATTGCAATAGTAGGACAGTGAAGGACGGGTCTACCATAGTGTACAGTGCCACCATAAGACAGTGAAGGTCATACATAGGCCCCTGAGTTGAAGTTTCAGTACCGCCAGCTCCACCCAGGTACATAGTGAAGTAATGTAAAAGTGATCTACGGGCCAAGGCACAATGAACACTCTATGCAACAGTGACGGCACGTCTCGATAAGGTCATGCTTAGGCTCAATGTAAAATATTAATGCTACCCTGGGAAATCGAGACAACCACCACCACCGGCCTAGGTAATCTAAACTCCCCTCACCAACATAAGTGTCTAGCTCAAGTGTTGTTCCCCCTAACCAATCTGGTCCTGAACAGTATCCTGCGTGATACTATTATTCCATATCTGCAGCCCTAGGATTATAATTGTCCAGCTTGTTTGTATTTGTGACATCTGCTCGTTCCTGTGTAAGATTTAGTAATACACATGTAAGGTGTTCCCTTGAGTTTTTGTGTCCTGCCTCTCTCTTATTTGTCTAAGCTCCGGTCAAGAAAGAGGACCTAGCTACTCACTAGGTGCTCTAGGGACGGGAGGTCGACCCTAAAACACCTAGCATTGCACAAGCTATTTAGATTTTAATATTCAAGGCAACCAAACTCTTTGTTATAAACTACATGAAATACCGGCCGTGGCAACCCAGGACACCACCACACCCCTAGGAGGAGAATACGGAGGGGTAGACAGAGAGTACAGCATGTCCAGTCTATATGGACATAAGTGCACCCGGGCCATGCGCCCCTATTCCCCGGAAGGCGCTCGATGAGACCACCCCAGTCTGAGTGCACTACCTCTTGGGCGAGCTAGCCCTCGCGAGGATCGGGGTGGAGCTGACCCTGTAGCTCCAGACAGCACCGCAGTGACAGCCCAAAGCCGCACAAATAAAGAGACGGCCCATAGCCCCTCTGACCAAAGGGCCACGGCCTGTAGCCAGGCCCCAGTGATGGCCAAAAGCTGCACACAAAAAAAGGCCATGGCCTATAGGCGGGCCGCCAACAAGGAGACGGCCTGTAGCCGCTCCACCAGGTGCTGCCCACCCCCCCTGCAGAACCAGCAATGACCCATAGCCGCGCTAGGGGGAGACAGGTACGCCCCCTCTCCTGCAGCTGTCTCGGAGGGCACGACACAGGTGACGGCCCATAGCTGCGCCTGTAGGCAGGAGATGACCCATAGCCACTCCTCGCCTGCACATCGCCCTCTGTACAGGACTTCGGCAACAGCCCACTGCCGCGCCGACAGTCAAGTGATGGCCCATAGCCACGCTTTGTCTGCATTCCTGTCAGGGAGTCGGGCCCCGGTGATGGCCCAAAGCCACACCGACAGCAAAGGGATGGCCCATAGCTGCCCTCCATCTGTTGTCCAAGGGAACCCAGCGATGGCCCATAGCCGTGCTGGGGAGGGACACCAAAGCCCCTTGCCCCCTGTAACTCCATGACGTGAGGGTGACCTGCAGTCAGCCCTGCCTACTGGCAGGAGCGTAAGCCTCCCCTCTGTTCTCCCAGACTGAGGCAACCTCCAGGAGGAGGACTTCCACCCGATGTTATCCCCGGTACTCTTCTCCATCCAGTCGGCTCCCAAAGAGGACCTCCACCTGATGGACTCCGGCTGGGAGAGACGCCACAGCTCCAACCTGAAGGCGCTGCCACGAGAAGGAGACCGCAGTCTACGGGCCTCTGAGGGCGCCCCAAGGGTCCTGGGGCAAGACCTCATCCCTGGGGCGAGATCTCATCCATCCTCGATGAAGGCGAGCCCTTCCTCCACCAGGCACCTGGGGGAGCGCTTCCAAGTCCTAAGGGCCAGACCCCAGTCCCCAGTCCCGAGTGAGGGGCCCTTCACCACGCCCAGTCCAAACCCTTGACGAGAGACGACGCCCCCTGAGAGTGGTCCCGTGGCCGTGGGATGAAGGGACTCCTGACGGGACTCTTCCTACCCCAGGCAGACAACTGTGAGTCCCCAGGCCGCCCCCTTCCCCCTCGCCCGATCAGTGACATTCCCCAACAGTGACAGTGATATATGGCTCTTACAGACTGACAACGGGAGGCCAATACTGCGATATATGTGAAAAGTGTGAATCAGTTAAATAAGGCAAATACCAGAATCCATGCATAACTATTTTGTATAAGACGAGAGGTGAACACTCAGTATTACTACTATAACTCAGTGTCAGTGTCCAGCCATCCTGTGTAAGTCCAGAACCAGAAAAGAGTGACATAACTCTCATTAATACCGTAAAAACCAGAACCAGAGTCAGTGCCAGAACAAATTCCCCTGAATTAACAAAACCTGTGTTTTGCCTCCTTTGTGGAAAAAAGCCTCTTGTGCAGAGACCGTAAAAGTTGTGTATTGCCCAGGCCCGAATTAAGACTCATGCCTATCTAGTATCCTGCGTGACACTCCAAACCCACCTACCATCCTATGTATTAATTTTGATCAGTAGATTGTGTAAGAATCTTCCTGTTCCACAGTAGAGAATTTGTCAATACACGTGTAAGGTTGTCGCCCTGTGTTTTTATGCCCTGTTCCTCTCTTATTGTGTCTAAGCTCCAGTCTAGAAAGGGAACCCAGCTACACTCTAGGGCCAAGGCGTTCTAGGAAGGGGAAGCCGCCCCTTAAACACCTAACATAACACTACGCATATATTCCAAATGCAGTCAAAGATTCATCAAGAATCTTGCCAGAACTTACAAATTTCATCATTTCATAAAAGGGACCATGTGTATTGATCTGTGATAAGAGGACAACTTGCCTAAGGATGCCATCGTTAACCCTTTAAAAGTAATGCATTCTCCTCAGGTGAATATAATCATCAACAATAAATACCAGTAGTTCCAGTTCATGACTAAACAGTAAACTGAAGTTTTCTTTACTTGTTCCACAAAGACAATTGGGAATGCTTTTATGCGGTGGGATCAGTATAACCAAGTGGCTCTGCTGACTGGTTATCCTGTACACCTCCCTCCCTATTCCACCCAAAGGAGGATGTGGACCATAGAAGAGCAACTTCAGACTGCAGATTACGGGATTCGTGTTCTGATGAGCCTGAAACCACTTGTAGTCCACTGGGTTCTTATTCAGAAGCGTGAGGCTACAATATTCCTTTGAATCACATCGTGTCATTTATAATGGCTCCAACATGCTTGCATGCACTGGCTTTGGTCACCTATTGATGGCTCTCCATGATGCTCGATCTCTAGCAGCCTCCCAATTCAGTCCCATATCCCTGAGATCACATTCATCCACTGTAAAACTGAGTGCCGTTACCTATAATTATTCAGCTGTCCCCTTTAACAGCATAATATTGACTGGTAAAAATTTTCTGTAGTTAAATAAAATCACCTGATGTGGACCCAGGCTTATCTGCATGTGAACCCAGTGAACTGCAGACAAGTTGGCATTCCTGCAGTCTACCATCCTCCTTTCACGGGATAAAGGTGGAGTTTAGGAACATTCGTGTAAAAAGGTAGTGGAGCCATTTGGTTATATTGGTACCACTGCATGAAGGCATCCCTCTCCAGCACCAGTATTTTTTTTTTAACCCTCTCTTTTATGAGTAACATGCAAACTCAAGATTATATCTCAGACCTCAGGGATGGCATGTCACCATCACAGTTCAGCTATTTGAACTGGACTCAGAAGAAAATGCCTTGTAAAATGCTGAATAGTCTCACGGAGGACAGCCCAACACCCCCAGAAGGAGCCTATGGAGGGGTGAATAGAGCGCAACATGACTCCGGGTGACAGGGACATAAGTCCACCAAGGCCGCGCGCCCCTATGACCCGGAACCCTCCCGCCGCCACCATAGCAGGAAAAAGAGACTACCTTCCGGGTGAGCCGACCACCGACAGGATTGGGGTGGAGCTATTACTCTAGCTCCAGTCAGCACCCCTGAGACAGCCGACAGTCGCTCAACCCTCCTACAGAAGACAGCCTGCAGCCACTCTGGAGGTAACCAGGAGATGGCATGTAGCCACTCCCACCTTTATCAGGAGACGGCCAGAAGCCACCCTGAAGGTGCCCTTAAAGAGACAGCTGGTAGCTGCTCTGGAGGTATTCAGGAGACGGCTGGTAGCCACTCTGAAGGTGCCCTAACAGAGACGGCCTGTAGCCGCTCGACCTTCATACAGGAGACGGCCAGTAGCTGCTCTGGAGGTAATCAAGAGACAGCAGGTAGCTGATCCCGCCTTCATCAGGAGACAGCTGGTAGCCGCTCTGAAGGTGCCCTAACAGAGATGGCGTGTAGCCACTCGACCCTCCTACAGGAGACGGCTGGTAGCCGATCCGGAGGTAATAATAATAATAATCTGGCCTTTTGTTTCTCAAAAGCGCCAGTTCTTCCTTTTGGGAATTCACTAGCGCTTGACACACATACATTATTTTTACAATTACAAGAATTGTGACATTTTTTGTATATAATACAAGCTACATCATATATACATCTATCTATCTATCTATTGCCAGACGCCTCAATCCCGTTTGGGGTGGCCACAAACAAATCGCCTCCAAGTCGCCCTGTCCCCCGCCATTTCACTTCCCTGCTCCCAACTCACATCCCCCTCTCTCATATACCTCTCCACCCCATCCCTCCATCTCAACCTCGGCCTCCCCCTCCCTCTCCCCCCCTCCACCTCACTCATATACACTCTCTTCGTCAGTCTTTCACCCTCCATCCTCTCCACATGGCTAAACCACCTCAGTGTGTTCCTCATAACGCTTCCTATCACATCCACATCAACACCACAACGCTCCTTTATATCCTCATTCGTCAGCCTGTCTCTCCATGTGACTCCACAGGCTCCTCTTAACCCGCCCCGTCCCGGCCACTTTTCGACCACTGGTACCCCCCAATCCCGGGCAATTTTCGACCTTTTTTTTTTTTGCTAAAACTTTCGCTTTTGGTGAGAAACATCGAAAATTCATAGAGAAATAGCTCACCTGAGGTTTAAAATACTCATTACAGGTAGGAGAGCCTCCTTACTTTACTGGGTTTTCTATCAGGCTGGCACCAAAGAAAACGAGTTCTATGGGAGGATAACTATTTCACACCACTCATAAACGGTATTTATTTATTTACTGTTACGAATTTATATGTAGTACAAAAGTATATTGGTTTTCAAGCAGTAATATAGGCATTATAAGCATTGTTTCACTCACTAATACCTGACCTTTTTTTGCCACATTACCTGATCATCATTTCTAACTGTTTCTTCCTCTAATGCTATGTAAAGTTTGTCCGCCACATTGTCATTGATTGGGGAATCACTCTGGCCCTGAATTTCGTACCGTGGCATGAAATGGCTATACTGGCCAGGTCACTGATAACAGGTGAATTGCTGAGAAAAGGGCATGCAGGGGGGGGGAGGAGGTCATGCTGGGTAAGGCATTGTCTCTGCCTGGCATCTTGTTGAGGCAGGTGTCCCGTGTATACGTACCAAAAATGACTCGCGAAAATTGAAAATTGTGGAGATTATGAACCTTGCAATTGCAGGACGTTGAAGTACGTCCTCGGGATTAGCTGTGACAAAACGTGAGGACGTGGAAGTACGTCCTCGGGACGGCGCGGGTTAAATAACTCATTTCCACTGCTCTCACTCTTGACTTGTGTCCTTCCAACAACGTCCAAGCTTCACTTCCGTACGTTAGAGTTGGTATCACAATACTGTCATGTAGTAACTTTTTCACTTCCATGCTCACTTCCCTGTTTCTTATCACTGCTTTCAAAGAACCAGCAACCTTTTTTCCCTGCTGTACCCTTTCACACACTTCACCCTCCAAACCTCCATCCTTACTCATCACACTACCCAAGTACTTAAACGTACTCACATTTTCCAATTCCTCACCATCCAACCTCGCTGTACATTCACTGACTTCACCTCTCTCAAAGACCATCACTTTACTCTTCCCTACATTCACCTTTAGATTCCGTTTCTTACACACTCTCCCAAACTCATCCATCAAGCCTTGCAGCTCCCCTTCGTCTTCACTCAACAACACAGTATCATCTGCAAACAACAGTACAGGGAGTTTCCAAACACTATCCTCTCTCACCAGGGCCACTCCAACATCCACTACCCTACCTTGTACCTCTTTTATTACCCTATCCATGTACAGATTGAACAACCATGGAGACATGACACATCCCTGTTTCAACCCAACTTTCAAAGAGAAAAATTCACTTAGTTCACCATCCACACGCACTGCAGCCTTCGCACCATCGTACATACTCTTCACAGCATTCAGCAACGTCCCATCTACTCCATATATTCTTAACACTTTCCACAATCCTTGTCTATCCACCCTGTCATATGCTTTCTCCAAATCCATGAAAGCCGCATACAACTTCTTTCCCTTCTCTAGAAACTTTTCCACTAAAGATCTAAGAATGAATATCTGATCTACACAACCTCTTCCCTTCCTAAAGCCTCCCTGTTCTTCTCCAACTAATTTCTCTGTTCTTTCTCTAACTCTGTCAATAAGTATCCTACCATACACTTTTCCTATTATACTAAGAAGACAAATGCCCCTATGATTACCACACACTTCTTTCTCCCCTTTTCCTTTGTACAAGGGAATAATTATACCTGACTTCCAATCCTCCGGGACTCTACCTTCCTCCCAGGCCAATCTGCACATCTTCCACATCCATTCTACTACTATCTCTCCCCCATGCTTCAGCATTTCACCACACACTCCATCAATTCCTGAGGCTTTCCCCGACTTAACTTTCTTCATTGCTTCCACAACTTCTATCCTACTGATTTCTTCCTCTCTTCTCACCTCCCTCCTTCTCCCAGCCATTCCCCAGCCACTTATACTCGCATTACTTCCATCCTCTATGTTCAACAATTCCTTAAAGTGTTCTCTCCATCTGCTCACTTTTTCTCCCTTCTCCACTAGTAATCTACCATTTTTATCTTTCACTCCCCTGCTAACTTCACTTCCACCCTGTCTTACTCTTTTCACCTCTTTCCAGAACATTTTCTTACAGTCCCTCCACTTTACACTCAAATTCCTTCCAAATTCCTCATCCACTCTCTTCTTACTCTCTCTTACTAATCTTTTCACCTCTCTTTTTCTTTCTACATATAACTCTCTCTTCCGCCTCTCAACTTCTCCCACGCCCCTATTTCTCATCCATTTATTGTATGCTTTCTTCTTTTGTGCCACAGCCTGTCTCACCTCTTCAGTCCACCACGCTGTTCCTTGCACCCCCCTCCGTCTTCTCTTCCTTCCACACACCACATCACATGCTGCAGATATTTCTTCTGTACATATCCTACACACACCTTCCACGTCTCCCATCTGCTCCAATTCATAGTTGCCCAATCGTTCCTCCACTTCTCTCTTATACTCTGCCTTTTTCTCATCCTCTTGTAACCTTTCCACTCTCCTTGCAACTACTCCTTCCTCTCGTCTTTCCTTTCTTCTATTCCTTCATCTTACTTGAATTCTAATTCTGGCCACCACCAAGTAGTGGTCAGAAAGTCCACTTCCCCAACCTCTATGAGCTCTTGCATCCATTACACATCTTCGCATCCTTTCATCCACACACACATAATCAATCATTGCCTTCCTTTCATTCAGTTCACCACCCACCCTTCTCATCACTCGCCATATATACATGAAAGTGGCAATAATTAAACCTTATAATCATCCGTCATAGTACCTCTCTCCAGGTCATAGCATTTTAAAAAAAGAAAGGCTTTCAACTGTCTCTTAAAGGATTCAACAGTAGAGAGTTGTCTCATGGACAATGGCAATCTGTTATATAATCTAGGGGCTCTATACGAAAAAGAACGATCAGAGAAAGATGACTGGTGAATGGCTCCTGGCTCATCAAGCACAAAGAATCATCTTCAACTGCGTAACATCACACCCGGGCGTCCCGACGGGAGTTTTAACAATTCAGCAAGATACTTCGGTTCACCAAACTTAAGAACCTTGAATGTAATAAGACATAGCTTAAATTCAATTCTAGCCTTTACTGGTAACCAATGCAACTCAATCAGAAACGGGGTAGTTGAGATTCTTGGGGGGAGACCAAAGATAAGCCGTGCCGCCCTGTTCAACACAGACTGAACTTTTGTTAGTATATTATTTGGAAGACCAACCCACAGTGAATTACAATAATCAACACGAGACAAGACCACTGCATGGACCAATGTTAAGAGGCACCGTCTATTCAGGAATCTTCTCACAGAGTACAGATTTCTGATATGCAAGTTACACCCTCTTACAACCTGAATAATATGTTCTTTGTAATTTAACTTAGAATTAAAATAAACACCCAGATTTCGAACAAAACTGACTGGATGCAGCTGTGACACGCCAATGTTCAAAGCCAGGACATTGTCAGTGTCATCACCCCTTCTGTTTCTTCTGATGATGATGATCTCAGTTTTACCATCACTCAGCTTAAGTTTCCTCTTAGCCATCCAAATCTTAATATCAGACATTAGAGATTCAAACTTTGTCTCAGTATCGTTGATATCTGACATCTTAACATAAGAGCTGGGTGTCATCAGCATAAAAATGATAGGACACATCATGAACATCAAGTAGAGATGATAAACTACTTGTGTAGATAGTAAATAGAATTGGACCCAAAATTGATCCTTGAGGGACTCCAAATAAAAGAGGAGCAGAATCAGAGCTAGTGTAATCAACAACCACTCTCTGAGATCTGTCCGACAGATACGACTTAAGGAGCAAAAGGGCACTATCATGAACGCCATTAAAATACAGATCATCCAACAATAGTTTATGATCTACTGTAACAAAAGCTGCAGACAGATCCAAAAAAAACTAGGAGAGAGGACATCCCACTACACGTGTTTGCCACCAAGTCACTCTGAATCCTTGTTAGTGCAGTTTCAGTTGAATGGTATTTTCTGTATGCTGATTGAACAACAGGAACAACTCTGTTGTGTTCCAGTAGTGGTAAGAGTAATCAAAAGATGGCCAGTAGCCGTTCCCGCCTTCGCCAGGAGACACCCGGTAGCCGCTCCGAAGGTACCCTCAAGTTGGCCTGTAGCCGCTCCCCTCCACAGGCCACGGTCAGTAGCCGTGGCTTTGCTACAGCTGGTAGCCACCCCCCTAGAAGGCCACTGTTATGCTGGGTGTTTTTAGTCCGACCTCTCGTCCTAAAAACGCCCGCGACTGAGCGGGGTCCTCTTTCTCGACCGGAAGTAAAGCACTCACAAAGGAACAGGGCATAAAACCTCGGCAGTATACCTTAACACATCTATTGTCTTAAATTCGAACTCCTTACAATACAAGAACAAAGATGCACTGGATACATAATGGACAGGATGATAGAGTTGTTATTATAGGTATAAAGTGTACACAGGCATAGTAATGATGTCGGGGGCAAAGTACAATTATGTCAACACACATAGATATTACAACCCAGTGAGCACAGCTCGTGAATTCCACATCTTTTAGTCATGGATATTTGGTGAAATCTCGTGTACACCAGTATTCACCAGATTTCTACATCTTTTCCACGTGGAAACTTAGTTGAGAAGATCTCGTGTAAAACTGGATGAAGAATTCATGTGAATTCTCTCAGAACAGTATGAGATAATATATGTCGTGGTAGAATTCACATGAAATAGATTAGTTCTGATTGTGATTCTTTAGAGCAGTATGAGTTTATGTTTTTTTTTTTTTTTTGGTATATATGAAAGTAATTATGTAGCCTGCCTATTAGCACTTTATAATATTTATTGATTGGAAATTAAGATACTATATATATATATATATATATATGAGTATCCCTAACATTGTAGTTTCTATTGCTCTTTGAGGATATCCTTGAGGAACAGAACACATCATCTTTGGTGAGAGAGCAGACTAAATTAGTAAAAAACATTATAGAAGTTATAAAGTTCACTGAAAGCAGTGATGAGAAATAGGGAGGTGAGTATGGAAGTTAAGAAGTCACTGCATGATAGTATTGTGATCCCTACCCTGACACATGGAAGCGAGGTGTGGACCTTGCAAGAGGGGAACAAGTCCAGAGTGAGAGCATTGGAAATGAGTTACTTGAGAGGAGCATGTGGAGTGACATGGAGGGACAGGTTGACGAATGAAGAAGTGAAGGAACCTTGTGGCGTGGATGTGGATGTGGTTGAGAAGATTAGGAGAAATACACTGAGGTGGTTTGGAGATGTGGAGAGAATGGAGAATGATAGACTGACTAAGAGTGTGTATGTAGGTGAGGTGGAGGGAGGGAGAGGGAGAGGTAGACCGAGGATGAGGTGGAAGGATGAAGTTGAGAGGTATATGAGGGAGGGGGGGTGAGTTGGGGGGAGGGTAGTCAAATGGTGGGTGACAACGACTTGGAGGCGTTTTGTCTGCGGCCACCCTTTGCGGGATTAGGGCGTCATGCTATAGATAGATAGATAAAAGAACAGAAATGGAGGTGGGCAGGTCATGCTGTCGCTGATGACGATGATGATATATACATCATCATCAGCCATTTAGTGTCCTGAACAAGGGTCTCCCCAGACCATCTCCATTTGAGAGAGAGAGAGAGACGGAAGTAGTTGTGGATAATTCGTTACCTAAAATGATCATCTCTCTTAATTAAGCGATATAAATGATGGTACAGTAAATATTCATGATATGCAAAGTAATACTTTATTTTTATTTTATTTTATTTATTTTTTTTAACGAATGCGAAATAGATCACCAATATCGACGTAAACAACACGCCTCAAACACAGTGTTGCCATGCTCGTACAATCGAGCTACATTTTCTCGCTAGATAGAGAGGAACTGACTTTGATCATGTATAAATATTTAATTTTAACATCTAATAACGTTCTATAAATGTTAAAGTTATTTGGGTTATTTTAAATGATATTTTAATATCTGTGGCATTATTCTAGCTATTTTGCCATTCCATCTTGCTACCTATAGCGAAGTTTGAGTATTTTCAATGGTAACCTTGCACAAACATTCAAATCCCGCATTTACCATACGGTACAAAGGCACAAGCTTTGAGGGAAGGTAAGATTTTTGAAGTCCTCTATTAATTTTCAGTATCAAAAGTTATTCATATATAAGTTTTAGGTATAAAGACTGTAGTGTGTTGAAGAAATTATCCTTAAATAAACTGGTCAACCACACTGACTCGGTCTAAATAGCCTATCCGCATGATGTATAGGGCCAAGGCTAGGCATTAATTCTGTCAGGCGCCTGTATAGTGCTAATTTAGGTAGTATTACGTTTTCGTTTAGTCACACCCTAGGGGAATTCCAGCCTTTTCAATGATAATTATTTACTTAAATTAGGGGGGGTATATGACATTTTCCTCGCAAATATGCCCTTTGGGTGTTTTTGTTTGTGTGGTAACAACTCACTGTATAGTCACGGCTTGGGGAGGGCGACCTTAACTCATCCCTGCCCCCCAAAACTGAACTTTCACAGTTAATGTACAGTAGGTTAGGTTGAGGATTAAATCTGGTTGGATTAGGTCTGATTTGGTAGGTTAGGTTAGATTAAAAAGCACTTCATTCGATTTTAATTCCTTTTTTTTTTTTTTTATTGTATATGACCAACCACATACAGGGATTAGGCCAGGTTAGGGTATTATTTTACTTTAATCCCACCCGGTCGCTGGAAAATGTAACTTATCTCTATATGTCGGGTGTATTGAGTACATCATTTTCTTCTCAGTAAACATCCGTCGCAAATAAATACTTTCCGAGATATATGTTATTTTTCTTAATTATTTGAGATGAATGTCGCGCCATATTTGCTGGTGCGGGCACGTTCACTCGGTCTAAGTCGGCTGGACTCGAGTGTACTCGGCTGGTAATTTCGTATATGTGAGCTTTAAAAACAGCCAATCAGGCGTCGCAAAGGAAGAGGGACTTTTGAAACCAGCCAATCACAACAGTCGTAAGTAAAACCAGCCAATCAGCTTGAAGTATTTGTGGGTGACGCAAGTACGCCCGAGATTTGAAAGTCAGTCACAGTCCTGGCCTCCGGTGCAGAAGAACGTGTTGTCGATTTCAAAGCTTTTATCGGGAATAAGACTGACTTCTGGCAGATTATCAAGGACTATCACAGTAATAATGAAACATACTACTAAGAAAACACGGGGTTTTGCAAAGTGCAGTGCAGTGTAAAGAGTGTGATTTGCCCTGCAAATATCGGGAAGACAGACATCAGTGGTACTGTGGCTGGTGGAAAAAAAAATAAGAAGAGTAAGGGGAAGGTGCAGTGCAAATTCACCGTTTCTGATCTCTAGGTAAGCATTCCCCTAGGATAGGTTAGGTTAGGTTAGGTTAATGAAATGGGGGGTCTGGGGGGCGAAGCCCCCCAGTTATGAAACACGGCCAGGGCTGGGGGGTCTGGGGGGCAAAGCCCCCCAGTTAGGAAACACGAACTCAAGGAGCTGAAAATTATATTTTTCTGAAGGATTTTAGTGTTTTTTGTTTGATTTGGATACCAGTTCCAGTCGGAAATCACTCGATTTTCCGTGTTTCCCCCACCCATAACCACGCTTTCCCACAGGTCCCCCATTATTCTTTCTCAGGAGTTTCAGAATGCAATGTTTTAGTGTTATTCATGTGATTCTGGTGGTCATTTTCAGTGAAAATTACTCGTTTTCGTCGTATTCCCCCAATAACCTTGGTACAGTGGGGGGGGGGAGGTTACGGAAAACGAGTGATTTGCGACAGAAATGACTGTCAGATTCACATGAGAAACACTATAAAACATTGCATTCTGAAACTCTTGAGAAAATATGGCAGGGTGGGACTAAAGTAAAAATTTACCTTAGGTTAGGTAAGATGCTTTAACAGTTGATGTAGGTTAGGTTGGGGGTTAAATTTTGTTGGATTAGGTCTGATTTGGTAGTTTAGATTAGTTTAATTAACCTGATAGCTGCTACGTACATCATATGAAGAATAGCGTGCGACTGCTACGTACATCATATGATCAAGCTCTTTTTATTTTGACAAGGCACGCTACATTTTTCACCCAAATGTCCACAAATAGTATACCACAGCCAAACTAAGGTAAATAACGAACCCATATTTGGTTTCCTGTTCCTTGCCATGCATGCTTTCATTTATAGAAGCAAAAATTATTTTTGAGGAAAAAAAAAAAATCCTTTTTTTTTTTGTGCATGGGGGGATCGACCACGAAACCTAATGCTGCAGTTAACAGGTTAAAAAGCACTTCATTCAGTTTCATCTCCCTGCACAGGGATTAGGTTTGATTAGGTTAGGTTAATATTAAAATGTAAATAATTTGTTGTTCAGTTTTACAGTTTTCATCTCGTATTTGACTTCAACCCCTTAATAGGAGTTAGGACAGGTTTGGGTAAGTACGTGATCATTTGCGGTTTAACCCGAGACGTCCTGTCGACATATGGGTACGTTGCAACATTTTGCATTTGCCAGTCCCGTCGACGTACTGGTACATCGTGCAATTGCAAGGTCCCTAATTTGCACAATTTTCAATTTTCGCACGTGATTTTTCGTATGTATACACGGGACACCTTCCTCTATTCCTCTACAAGATGCCAAGCAGGGACAATGCCTTACACTGCATAACCTCCCCCCTCCCGCACACCATTATCTCGGCAATTCATCTGTTACCAGTGACCTGGCCAATAAAGACATTCAGGGCCAGAGTGATTCCCCAATCGATGACAATGTGGAGGACAAAGTTTACATAGCATTAGAGGAAGAAACAGTCAGAAATGATGATCACGTAATGTGGCAAAAGAAGGTCAGGAATGGTGATGAGTTAGTGTGTGAAACAATGCTTATTATGCCTATATTACTGTTTGAAAACCAATATACTCTCGTACTACATATAAATTTGTACCAAATAAATAAATAAATACCGTTTATGAGTGGTGTGGAATAGTTATCCTCCCATAGAACTCGTTTTCTTTGCAGCCAGCCTGATAGAAAACCCTGTAAGGTAAGGAGGTACTCCTACCTGTATCGAGTATTTTAAACCTCAGGTGAGTGATTTCTCTATGAATTTTCGATGTTTCTCACCAAAAGCGGAGGTTTTAGCCAAAAAAATTTTTTCCAAAATTGCTAGGGACTGGGGGATGTCGGACGTGCGAAAGTGCTCGGGACGTGACAGGTTAAAGTATTGTCAGTTAAAATCAAAATATGAGTAAATCCTCCCCCCAGAGAAAAAAAATTAAATTTGTATTTATATACATATTTAGTACCAGTTTAAGGATATTATTTTGAATTTGACTTCACCCATTTACAGGCCTTAGGATTCGTTTGCAGTGGAAGTTGTTCCCTAAATCATGCAAAAAAGGGTTATTTCTTACCTATACTGAAAAAAAAATTAAATACAGTGGGCTCGCACAGTACAAGAGTGGATGGGTGGTCCTGGTCCTCACGCACTTTGAAATCGCGCACTGTGAATACATACTCTTATGGGAAAAATTACATATGGGTGGTACTCCCTCATACTTTGACATTTTTTACCCTTAGAGACATAATAAGGGGAAAAGTTTTCAGACATACTGTATACTGCAGATATAGCTACAAAAACAAAAATATGGTCAGTCACCTTAACAACAGTAGACAACAGGCCTGATGGACGTAAATAACAGGGGTTCCGAGGCGCGGCAACACATTTAGAGTGTCCCCGCTGCACCTCCCCCCCCCTGCACCATGCGTGTTTAACAGTTGCCAGTGTTGTATTATTCCAGGCTTTGATGAAGAAATTTACAGCCTGTTGAATGTTATATTTCTTCCAGAATGCAGTAACAGTCATTATGGTGGAGGTTGCAGGTATGCCAGGTGAAGCAGGTGGGACTTCAGAGGTGGAGGCGGCAGGTGAGTCGGGGGGGACAGTGGAGGTGGAGGGGACAGTGGCGGGCGAGTCAGGGGAGGCGGTGAAGGGAGGATCCTCCATCTCCTGTCTACTGCTCACATTTTTGGCAATTTCCTTCATCTCTCCTTGTTTGTCTGCTTCATTCCTTATCTTGTTATGGACGTATTTGCTGTATAACAACTTAGCATTCACGAAATAACTGTCATTCAAGCGAATCCAAACATTATTAAAGAAACTCGGTTCTATTCTAACATAATGTTATTGTCGAAGTCGTTACTGGCAAGATCTTACTGTAGAATCCTCTTGAGCACCTTCCCCAAGAGCCTCTAAGTCATGATGGGCACGTTGTGTGGGGAGGGGTGTCGCTTAGTCAGGGAAAATAGCGGTTTTGGGCCACTCCTTGCCTCTACCTCGCGTATTATGGGCTAAACTCATGCAGTGAAGGGTTTTTGATTATTATTTTTGGTCACTTGCATACTATGCAATTCGCGTACTGTGAACTCACGTACAGTGCGAGCCCACTGTACTATGAACTAAACAAAACAAAAAATTCCCTGATTTGCTGTACTTATTGTTGTCTTGAAACTAATATCTATGTTTTATTCTTTCAGATAATCTAACACTGTAATTCTCCTACATGTAGCCCATAGAACCGCACATACCACACAGCCAGCACTATCCTTAAGAGGATGTTGGACAGCTTCTCCATTTGTCACACAGAGCCTACACTGTACATTATTATTCTTGGTGGTAGCACCTCAGTAGTGTTTTGTTTTTCACAGTGCTCCCAGGGTTTCTGATTAATTGTTTGTAGTCTTTATATTTTCTTTTGTACTCTAAGAGAAGCAATGGATCTGGCTACTGAAACAAACACTCTGCTGAATGTGCTGATGGTTGTTGGTTGTCTGCTATCCTTACCGTCCTATCTGATCCCCTGTTAACTTTTAGTATACTGTTAAGTTCCCCTATGGCATTTTATTTTTCCCTAATTAGTTGCCTTAATTAATTTCTCTGATTAATTACTTTCTTTTTATCACATAGAGCTCTTCTGCAGAAGGTGGAATCCAAAGCTTTTCACTTCAACTCCATAAGATAGCAATGTGAATGATTTTTCTGTAATACACAATATATGAATTAAACAACTACTCTGTTTATTATTTTTAAACATACCTATATTCATTAGTGTCCAATCTTATGCAGACTATTGATGTTTTGCACCTTATAGTCAAACCAAGTTTTATGGGTTCCGTTCACCGTTAACTGTACCCTAACTATATTGATGTAGTTACAGTATTGTATGCAGTATATGAATCTTGCAGGACATTAGTATAGTTTGCACATTATTGAAAATTAACCCGTTGATGATTATGATGCATCTTTACAGTTTATTTTATCAATAGACAAGTTTATACGACTTAAATTAGGAAGGCTGTCTAGAAATCAAATGGATAAAAATAATTTACATTCAGTCTCTAGATCCCACAAGTTCTTCTCAAGCTGAATAAATTATAGTTTGTATGAGTTAATCGACTTATAAGCTAACAATGCTTTGATGATTGACGAATTTGACAATTTATTGTGGCTAAATTATTACTTTTATTCAGCATAGGAAGACCTTGTTGGAGTTAGGGAGTGAATGTATATTTTTTTATGCATTTGATTTCCAGACAGCCTTCCTAATTTGCATGCATGTGATTTATTCCACCAGATTTTACTGTGTATCACTCATGAATTTCAACACGTCTATTACACGTGCTTAAATTCTCGTGAAACGAACTATCAAAAAAGATCAGATATCCACATCTTTTAGACATCTCCAGTCCACATCTTTTCCACGTGAAAAATGTAATATTTGCCCACTGGGAAGTCATTAGGGGACAGTGTAGGTGTTGGAGTTAAGGTACAATTGTCATTTAATATACTCGACAGGGTACACCATACGTGAATGGAGTGAAGGGTCAGAGTGGGCCATATTACTATACAGATTACATGGGCGCGATGGCTGTACCCGAGCCGCGGCACACGGGAATGTCACTTAGCCACGGCGACACTGTTTGCTGGTTCTGTCTTTACTGGCTGGTCTTAGTTTATTTCGGGACGCCACTGACCCGTTTCCCTGGTTCTGTAGGGCCTGGGGTATAGACACAGTACTTAGGTGTATCACACTGGCCTCACTATCGTGTTCACTGACCCTTGGTTTTTGCCCTTATGTTTATATGCACTGACTGTCACTTTATATTATATTGCTACTATTTTACTGTCACTTTCACTTCTGTTGCATTCACTTGGTTTCTGACACGACTGGAGAGGTGAGGGATGTCGCTAGGCCACTCGTTCCTAGGGCTAGTGGAGGTGGCGCCCGGGCTTGGGAGCGGGGCCCCTCGGGAGAGCTCTCCCGCAGGAGACAATGCACAGCTGTCGGGGGCGTCACTGTCTGGGCCCGTTGTGTAGCTGGGGTGCAGGGAGGTCCTTCCGTCTGGGGGCCTCAACCTGATAGGTGGCCCTCGGGACTGGGGCCAAACACTTCAGGCCTGCCGCCTGTTACTCTGGGCGGAGGGCCGACGGGGAGTGGGGCCTGAGCGGTCCCGTCTTGGGGTCTGCTGGCTGGCCCTGGGAGGCTGGGTGCTGCGGTCGCCTACAGAGTGGGGCACCGTCAGGAACAGACTGCAGCGCCTCTCCTGTCGGGCATCCGTCAGGGGCCGGCATCGTCCAGGGGCTGGCTGTGGGGCAGGAACAGGACCTCGCCACCACTCATGGAATGGGAGCACCTCCGGGGAACCACACCTGGAGGGAGAGAGTGAAGGGTGTCCCATGCAGCCGAGAGGTAGTGAGCTGGCCGTGCAAGGGACCTTCTTCTCCGGGAGAACCCTAGAGACTGCAGACGAAGGGCGTACAGTGGCCGCTCCTTCTCCCACACGTATGGTGGCCGTTGTGGCGGTTCCACAATATCTAAGGGTAGCAGCAGAAGGATGTACGATGGCCGTTCCTTCCCCAGTACGTACGGTGGCCGTTACCGCGGTGCTGCTCCCGAAGGAGGAAGAGGCAGATGAGGGACGTACGGTGGCCATTCCCTCCCCGACACGTACGGTGGCTGTTGTTGTGGCTCTGCCTGCCCAATGGGAAGTAGCTGAGGGGTGTACGATGGCTGCTCCCTCTCCGGTACATACGGTGGCTGTTACCGCGGTGCTTCTCCCGTAGGAGGAGGAGTTGGATAAGGGACATACAGTGGCTGTTCCCTCCCCGACACGTACGGTGGCCGTTGTCGCGGTTCCACTCCTACCTTTGCCAGTCTGTGCGCACTCAATAGCTAACGCACCGAGGCCGTCTCCAGATGTGGCTGTAGCTGAGGGGCGTACAGTGGCTGCTCTCTCCCTGGTACATGTGGTGGCCGTTACCACGATGCTACAAGGGGAAGCAACTGAGGGAAGTATGGTGGCCGTTCCCTCTCCGGTACATATGGTGGCCATTACCGCGGTGTTGCTTGGGACTGAATCTGAAGCAATCCTACCCCGAACCTGGTGAGGGCTGTTCCATCCATGAGGTCGTCTCTCATTCCTGTGTTGTCGCCTTTGGGTAGGTTGAGGGGAAGAGGGACTCACGGTAGGGGCACCCCGGCGCCTTTCTCGCTCTGGGTCAATCTCACACTGACCTGGCCCGCCGTGGTGTCCTCCTGGGGTGGGGGTAGGGCTGCGGCTCAGTGGGGTGGGGGGTGGTGGCGTGGGGGGTCCAGCGGCAGTGGAGACACGTATTTTAGCCACAGCCAGTAGCCAGGCCCTACGAGAGGAGACGGCTGGTAGCTGCTCCTCCATTAGGTGCTAACTCCCCTCCACGAGACTACGACCCAGAGGGAGGCCCCAGCCTGGAGGACTACTGGAGAGGCCCCGTGACCACCACCGGGCTCTTCTCACTACAGCCGGTCCCTGAGAGGCCTCACCTGACAGACCTTGACAGAGGCCGACGCTGCAGCCCACTCCTGACGGCGTCCCTGACCACCAGAGACCGCAGCCCGCAGGACCTCCAGATCACCCCTAGGACCCCCGGATGGGACATCCTGACACCTCGACACCGGAGACCCTTGTCCTCCATCAGGTGCCTGAGTGAATGATTCAGGCAGCTGTTTGGCTCCAGCCCAGAGGGCCAGACTCCAGCCTTGAGCCTTGAGAGCACAGGGCCTTTCGCCACCCACAGCCCTGGACGAAAGAGGACGCCCCTATGCGTGATCCCGTGGCCCCTGAATATGGAAGCCCCTAGCAGAACTCAGCCCAGTCAATAGTCAGGCTGAGTTGTTCCTGCTGCCCTTGTACCTGACCGCCACCACACCCAGTCCTGATAGTGAGTGACAGTGAAAGCACAGTGAAAGTGGTACAGTGAAGCAAGGGCAGAACAGTAAATTACTAGAAAATGGGAAGTCAGAAATAAAAGCTGTTGGTGTTAGTGTAAAAGAATGGTGGAATAGATATTCGTAAAGTGATTGTAGGACAGTGAATAAAGTGTCTGTCTGAGTGAATGCAATACTATCATAGTGACACAGCCTCATGCTGAGATCAATCGGAGGCTCCAGTACCATAGTCATAATTAATAACGTGACAGACAAACGAGTTGGACTGCCAACAGTGATAACAGTGCTGCAGCCCTAGCGAACAGAACTCCACCTGATAGATAAAGCCTGGCCTTTCCCCAAGTGACAGTATTTGGTTTCACTACCCTAGGAATCCTGATCGTAGTGCTATTCATTTTACCCGATCTTGTCTCAAACAGTATCCTGCACGATACTAATACCCGCAATCTAGACCCAAGGTTTATAATTGCCCAGAATAATTACTCTTGTGACATCTACCCATTCCACTTGTAGAATTTAGCAGTACATGTGTAAGGTTGTTGCCTTGAGTTTTTGTGTCCTGCCTTTCTTTTATTTGTCTAATCCCGGTCTAGAAAGAGAACCCAGCTACACACTAGGCATTAGAGGGACGGGAAGCCGACCCTAAAACACCTAGCATTACACTGGACAGCGGTGGTTCTTGACCCGGGCATACGAGAGGGGTAATCAGGAAATACCAGCAAAATGGCAACCAAACCTCATGTGCAATTGCCCAGATTCGACCCCGAACAGTATGTTTCACACATACCTGGCAATTATTAAACCTTTGCTAGACATTGGGTTCGAAGATGACAAAAAAAATCGCAGTTAAACTCCCGCTACTGGGTAAAGTGGCAGCCAATATCGCACCTAAGATCGTCCCGGGGCTCACCTGATAGAGTTTCACGAAGCTCGTGATTCAGGCCATCACCCCATCACTAGGTAAAGTGGTGGCGCTATCCCAATTGGATAGCTTAACTTTTGATGGCAATTTAGATGACACTATAATCCAGGCTAGACGCCTGGTCACCGCTGCCTACCCGGAGGCAGATGACGAAACCCGGGAGCAACACACTTTCAATACACTCCTCAGAGTTCTCCCCAGCATGGTCAAGGAGCATTTTACAATCCACGACCCTACAGGAGAAATGGATAAGGATATTCAACTCATACGCTGCCTCCTGACCTCCTGCCCCGCACCCCAGCAAATCAAATCAGTACGGTGAAAAAGTTCCCCACAAACATCCCGACTCCTCCAGTCAAGCCATGTCCGCCTATGCCCTACACCAGGCCCACCCCAGCACCCAGCCTGCCTAGAGTGCACCCCACCCACCGGTGCCCCAGTCACAAGGAGAACCCCAATCTCATTCTAGCAAATCCCTGGGAGTTCTTCGCTTGCAGCTCCAGGTGCCCACTACACGATATCAGGGACAATTAAAAGCTGCCAGACGAAAAACCACCATCCCATGCCGACGTAAAGTCTCCTCCCTGGAGAATGAGGAACCAGAGGATAAACCCGCACCCACGGAGGAGACTGAACCCGGGGAACAGGAGCTGGAGGAAGATGAAGGAGGCCCCCTGGCAATTAGATTTTTAGGATCGCCCCCGCACCTTCCCACAGTGGCTGGGGCCACTTCCCCCAAATACCATCCCCCAGTTTACCACAAGATGAAGCTGAACGGGGTGAAAGCTAGACTTCTGATTGACACAGGAGCGGCCAGATCCTGCCTGTATAGCCACTACTTCACCTGTCACAAGTCGACCTTTGGCCTGCTATTCCCATCAGCTACTCACCTTATGGATGCGGGGGATGGCCCCTTGCCGATCTGTGGGGAAACACAGGCCCTGCGCATCGACACCCATCAGCCGGCATTGACACACCACAAGTTTGTTGTGTTCAACTCTTCCTGCCGCAATTACGATGGATATCTGGTGCTGTACCTGTTACAGAAGTTAGGAGCCACCATTGATTGCCGCAACAGACAGCTCCAGTTCCAGAAATCCTCCTGCCCCCAGGCCATTTGCACCTGCAAGCCCCGGCCCTAGCTGGGAAAATCCATGTTCCCCTCACCTCCCCCCGATCCCCCCTCCTCCCCCCCTTCCCTCCCCCCTTTCCTCGTTCCCTGCCACCACCTCCTCTGCAGTAACCATTCCTCCCCACCATGAAGCCTGGGTGCCCCTCAACCGGGCCTCAGGTACATCCGTCATGTTCTTCCCACACCTGCCACCCGGAACCCTCTCGGCCTGCCTCCTGCCCCCAACCTTCCATCCTCCTCATCACACGGCAGTCTGAATTGCCAGCCTCGCCCCCTTGCCCCTCACCCTCCCTAACGGGCTCGTAATCGAAGCATTGGAGGAAGCCGAGCCCTGCACCCCCTCCCCCTCCAGCTCCCCTGCCCCCCTGCCCCCCATTCCCAACCATCTCTCCACCCACCAATCAGACACCCTCCGCCACCTGCTCCTGGGTTTCCAGGACCTTTTCGTGGCGGGGCTGCTGATATTGGACATACCACCTACCTGGCTCATGAGATCCACATGACGGGCCCACTGATCCGACAGCCATCTCGGTGGAAAAATCCTAAACAGCAGGAAGAGGAAGACCGCCAGGTTCAAGAGATGATCGAGGCTGGAGTCATCTCACCCTCCATCAGCCCTTGGCCCTCCCCCGTCATTCTCGTGAAGAAGAAGGATGGCACAATGCGGTTCCGTGTAGATTATCGCCGGTGCAACAATGTAACCACAAAAGACACTACTCCACTCCTGCAGATAGGTGACTCCCTAGATTCCCTGTATGGTGCCTCCTGATTCTCCACCTTCAACCTCCAGTCAGGGTATTGGCAGGTCCCAGTGTGACCGGAAGACAGAGGCAAGACTGCTTTCTTAACCAGCAGCGGGAAGCATTATGAATTTAATGTCCTACCTTTTGGCCTCTGTAACGCCCCCGCCAGCTTCTTGAGACTAATGGAATCTGTCCTCAGCGGCCTCACCTGGGAGATCTGTTTAGCCTACTTAGAAGACGTCATTGTATTTACCAAGACCTGGGCCGACCACCTTCAGCGCCTTTGCCAGGTCTTCACACAGATACGACAAGCAGGCCTCAAACTCCGGCCCTCCAAATGCGTCCTGGCCGCCAGAACCGTCTCATTCCTGGGACATGTCATCTCCCAGGCTGGCATATCTCCTGACCCAGACAAGCTCCGCACCATTGCAGACATCCCCTCACCACAAGACGTTCACAGAATTCGGGCCTTCCTCGGCCTGACACCCTGTTACCGACGTTTCATGAAGGGGTTCACTCCCAGTGCTAAGCCACTCCATGACCTGACCTGGAAGGGAGAACTGTTCGTCTGGATGGACGGGAGACGAGCCGCCTTCCAACAACTTAAGGACAAACTCATTTTCGCCCCAGTCGTGGCCTTCCCCAACTATGCCTTCCCATTCCGACTCTACACTGACGTCTCCTTGATTGCAATCGGCGCTGTGCTAGCCCAAGTCCAAGAGGGCCACGAGCACATCATTGCCTGCATCAGCCGTACCCTCAACCAGCCGGAAAAAAATTGTCACCACAAAGAGGGAGTGCCTAGGCATCATCTGGGCACTAGAGCATTTCTGGGCATACCTGTCAGGGACCCAAGTCACCATCATTACCGATCAAATGTCCCTCCAATGGGTGCTGCAGTCTGACACCCACAATGCCCAGCTCATCAGATGGCGCAAGACCTGGAGGAGTTTAACTATGAAATTTCATACCCCCCTGGCAAACTCCACACCAACACAGATGCTTTCTCCCGGCTTCCCATCAGTGCCGTACAACTAGAGCCAGATCTTCTCCAGCAGTGGCATCGTAAGGAACAACGCTCCTGGATTCCCCATCTCTTCAAAAAGCTATATCGCCAGGGCCACCACCTGCTCACTCCGTCCGGGCATATCATCCTAGCCCCCGACACCGCCTTTGACGCCATCCGGCACCTGCATACCCACAACGGAACCCACCTGGGCACGAAAAAACTCCTGCAAGTCTTTAACGACACCTACTGGGCGCCCAATCCTTCCACCCTAGCCGAGGAGATTATCCAATCTTGCCAAGCGTGCACCTTGGGTAAGGACATCACCCGCACCACCAGTCCATCAGGGCACATTACCACCCACAAACCTTGGCAGTTATTGGCGATTGACGTAGTGGGACCTCTACCTCCAAAATCGGGCTATTGGTACGTTATCACATTCACTGATATGTATTCGAAATTCATCGTAGCCTGCCCGGCAAAAGAACACCATGCTGTCGCAGTTGCTGACGCCCTGATTCAGCACATTTTTCCAGACTTTGGCATCCCACAGGCAATCCACTCCGATAACACACCAGAATTCACCAGCAAAATCTGGGAGGAGCTAGCCCACATCTTCGACTACCACGTATCTCACTCGTCCCCTTACTGGCCCCAAGGAAATGCTATCTGCAAACGAAGCCATCGTACACTAAAGAACCAACTCTGCACCCGGATACAAGCCACCAAAGACGATGACTGGCCGACCCATGTCAAAATTGTACAATGGGGCATAAACTCCTGCCCTCAAGAGGACGGCATTTCACTGTACAAACGAGTGTTTGGGGAAACACCTCTCCTCCTGCCCCTGTGGCAACACTTACAGCCCCCCACCTCTTCTCCCACATCTTTTTTTTTTTTTTTTAATGTGTCCAACTCTGGGCAAAGGCGTCAGGGCCTATATCTCGGGGGCAGTAGCTTATCCCAAGGCCCAGTAGTCCTCCTACACCTCCACATGTCACCACTTCGGCGCTAACACCCACCGTCCATATTGAATACATGCTAGGGCTGTCTCATACAGGACTGGTGTATTGGTATTAGTGGGGGTACTTTTACAACATGTCGGCGGGTCATCTGGTAGATCAGGAAAGTCTGCTTTTATGAAATTCAAATCCTTAAACTGTTCCCTGCCCCAGCCGGGATTCGAACCTGGGTCCATCAGGACTGCAGGCCGCCTCTCTACTGATTCAACCACTGTCTCCCCTTTCACCACCTCAAGCAGCGCTATCCCACGTTTAGAACAACCTGGACCTTCGCCCTGATACTGCCTCCAACCCCTACAAGCCGGGTGACACTGTCATGATAGAGGAGCTCCCCAACCCCCACAAGCTCGCGCCACAGTTCACGGGACCCCATACCATCATCCACGTCCCTAACCCCTACCAAGTGATGGTTGAATATCATGGCACCCCTCCCACTCTCAGAAACCATCACGTATGCCCATTTCACGCCCCCACATCCCCCACCCCCGCCCCGTGCCCCGCCCCACCTGCTGCCCCCACTCCGCTCCCCTCTACCTCCTAACTACATCTCCCCCTCACCTCCCCCTTCCCCTCCCCCACTGCCTCCACCTCACCCCCAGCCATGCCACCTCACACCTCACCTGAAGGTTCGCCAATACCACCAAGTCCGGATCTCTTCCCCACCTCCTTGCCACCAACCACCCCATCCCCCACGCCCAGCACCACGTGTCTCGCCCACACGCCTGCACCCACTTCAACCGCCACACCCCCGCCCCAACCATCACCCACCACCGGCCCCAACCCACCCTACCTGTCTCCCTCTCCTGCCCCCTCGGCCCCGCCTGCCCCATCCCCCACACCCAACCCCACCTGCGCTGCCCACGCACCCACTACACCACCACCCACCAGGCCTACACCCTGCCTGGTGCCCAGCGCCACCCCCAGCCCGACTGCCTCACATCTGCCCCTGCACACCCCACCCACTTCCCACACACGCCGACACCACACACCCACATCACCTCCCACACCCACCCTTGAAACAACCATCACACGTTCTGGCCGCCTTTCACGCACACTTGCCCGATACACCAACACTCCCACACCACCCACCTCACTGCAAAATCACAGTCCACCTCCTACCCTAAATCATCTCACACTCATGCTACACCAGGCCTAAATCCCAGCCACCTACACTCCCCAGGGACTTCGCGCTGCATCACTCCAGCATAAAACCCCACACTCGTCATCCATCTCCAGCATTCAGCACAGCTCTCTACAGGAGACAACACCTACCACCACAAGGATTTGCCGAGCCATTTGGGTGCTGCCCTTCAGACATAAATGAGTCCGTGGACCCCTCCACCTCCTATGACTCCTCCGCTCCTCCACCAACCCATCCACCCTCTTCGTCACCTGCAACGCTCAGCTAGATGAAAATTCCACCACCATAGCCTGGCATTCCTTCCTCCTACACCTGCAGCCAGTCTACCACACCTACAACACAAAAGTTTACAACCTCCAGTCACAGGGACGTGACTTTTTCCTTGAAGACGGTGGTAAAATGCTGAATAGTTTCACGGAGGACACCCCAGCACCTCAAAAAGGAGCTTATGGAGGAGTGAATTGAGTGCGACTTGACTCCGGGCAACAGGGACATAAGTCCGTCCGGGCTGTGCACCACTATGACCCGGAACTTGTCCTCCGCCACCATAACAGGAAAAAGAGACTACCTTCTGGGCAAGCCAACCACTGACAGGATCAGGGTGGAGCTATTACTCTAGCTCCAGTCAGCACCCCTGAAACGGCCGGTAACTGCTCAACCCTCCAACAGGAGACGGCCTGCAGCTGCTCTGGAGGTAATCAGGAGACGGCATGTAGCCGCTCCCGCCTTCCTCAGGAGATGGCCAGAAGCTGCTCTGAAGGTGCCCTTAAAGAGACGGCCGGTAGCCGCTCGACCCTCCTACAGGAAACAGCTGGTAGCCACTCTGGAGGTAATCAGAAGATGGCCGGTAGCCTCTCCCACCTTCGTCAGGAGATGGCCAGTAGCCGCTCCGGAGGTAATCAGGAGATGGCAGGTAGCCGCTCCGAAGGTGCCCTCGAGTCGGCGTGTAGCCACTCCCCTCCACAGGCCACGGCCAGTAGCCAGCCGCTCCGAAGGTGCCTTCGAGTCGGCATGTAGCTGCTCCCCTCCACAGGCCATGGCCAGTAGCCGGGCCTTTACGACAGCCGATAGCCGAGTCCCTAGAAGGCCATGGCCAGTAGCCAGGCCCTACAAGAGGAGACAGCCGGTAGCCGTTCCTCCATCAGGTGCTGACTCCCCTCCACGAGACTATGACCCAGAGGGAGGCCCCAGCCTGGAGGACTACTGGAGAGGCCCCGTGACCACCACCAGGCTCTTCTCACTACAGCTGGTCCCTGAGAAGCCTTGCCTGACAGACCCCAATGCAGGCCAACGCCGCAGCCCACTCCTGACGGCGTCCCTGACCACCGGAGATCACAACCCACAAGACCTCCAGATCACCCCCAGGACCCCCAGGCGGGACATCCCAACGCCAGAGACCCTCGTCCTCCATCAGGTGCCTGAGTGAACAATTCAGGCAGCTGTTCGGCCCCAGCCCACAGGGCCAGACTCTAGCTCCGAGCCCTGAGAGCACGGGGCCCAACGCCACCCACAGCCCCAGACGAGAAAGGATGCCCCTACGCGTGATCCTGTGGCCCCTGAATATGGAGGCCTCCGGCGGAACTCAGCCCTGTCAGTAGTCAGGTGGAGTTGTTCCCGCCGCCCTTGTACCTGACCGCCACCACACCCAGTCCCGGTAGTGAGTGACAGTGAAGGCACAGTGAAAGTGATACAGTGAAGCAAGGGCATAACAGTGAATTACTAGAATACGGGAAGTCAGAAATAAAAGCTGTTGGTGTTAGTGTCAAAGATGGGTGGAAAAGATAAAGTGACTGTGGGACAGTGAACACAGCTGGGCAGTGAATAAAGTGATCTGAGTGAACACAATACCATCATAGTGACACAGCCTCATGCTGAGATCAATCGGAGGCTCCAGTGCCATAGTCATAATTAATAACGTGACAGACAAACGAGTTGGACTGCCAACAGTGATAACAGTGCCGCAGCCCTAGCGATCAGAACTCACCCTGATAGATAAAGCCTGGCCTTCCCCCAAGTGACAGTATTTGGTTTCACTGCCCTACGACTCCTGATCTCAGAGCTATTCACTTTACCTGATCTTGTCTCAAATAGTATCCTGCGTGATACTTGTAATGCTAGGTGTTTTAGGTTCGGCTTCCCGTTCCTTGAGCACCTAACGTGTAACGGGGCTCTCTTTCGAGACTGGGGCTTAGACAAATAGGAGAGAGGCAGGACACAAAAACTCCAGGCAATAACCTTACACATGTATCACTCAGTCAGACAAGGGAATCAGCAGATGTTACAGACACGATATTTTGGATGATCATAAATTCTTATAACTAGATATGGTTAGTAGTATCTCACAGGATACTGTTTGAGAATACAGTGAAAACAATACTTGAGGCGGAATGTTCTAAATTAGTATAGTCCAGGGTCTTTAAGCGAGTGGAGATGCTCGAGCTATGTCTCACTAAAGGGGGGGGGTGTAAGGCACTGGGGTCTAATTGTGATTATGGTAGTATGAGCTAGAGTCTAATGGTAGCATGTTCACTTTGTTATTTTCTACTCATAAGTTACTTTTGATCAATTACCGTCACTTACTCCGCGGCCCTGGTGTTTATCTTATTACTGTATAGCAGTTCACTGTGTCTGTTCTTCTTTCTAACACTTTGGTCTATCACTGTCAGTTCACTATTCCGCCTCATCACTGCTCGATCACTATTGTTGCACAGTCACAGTCACTATGGTTCATCAGGCGACAAGGGTGCGGCTGAGGGGCAACACAGCTCCACTACTGATGGGGCTGGGCACCACTAGGAGACTCTGTGCTCAGGGGGCACGGGATCACACGCAGGGGCGTCTGCTCTCATCCGGGGCTGTGGGTGGCGAAGGGGCTCGTACTCTCAGGGCTGGGGACAGGAGTGCGGCCCTCAGGACTGGGGCTGAACAATTGCCTGAACCAGTTGTTCAGGCTCCTGACGGAGGGGGAGGTCCTCTGCCATCCTGAGGACTGCAGTCCCTAGGGCTGGGCGGCGCCGACAGGAGGGGTGTGTGGCTACAAGCTGCCAAGGCCTGGCTACTGGCCGTGACCTGAGAGGGTGAGTGTCTGCCAGCAAACCCAGGGACACCTTTGGAGCAGCTACAGGCCGTCTGGCAAAGGCAGGAGCGGCTACAGGCCGACTCCTTCAGGAGGGGTTTGGAGCGGCTACCGGCCGTCTCAAGGGGGAACACCTTCGGAGCGGCTACAGGCTGTCTGATGAAAGAGGGAGCTTTCGGAGCGGCTACAGGCTGTCTGATGAAAGAGGGAGCAGCTACAGGCTGACTCCTTCAGGAGGGGTTTTGGAGCAGCTACCGGCCGTCATGGCAAGGGAACACCTTTGGAGTGGCTACAGGCCGTCTGACGAGCGGGAGTGGCTACTGGCCGTCTCCTCAGTGAGGGGCGAGCGGCTACCAGCTGTCTCAGGGGGAACGCCTTCGGAGCGGCTACAGGCCCTCTGACGAAGGCGGGAGCGGCTACAGGCCGACTCCTGCAGGAGGGGTTTGGAGCGGTTACCGGCCATCTCCGGAAGGACACCTTCAGAGCGACCACAGGTCATCTCTTGGCAAAGGCAGGAGCAGCTACCGAACATCTCCTTATTACCCTCAGGATGGTTATTGGCCGCTTCCTTAGTGAGGGGTGAGTGGCTACTGGCCGTCTCAAAGAGGAAGACACCTTCAGAGAGGCTACTGGCCATCTCCTGACAAAGGCAGGAGCGGCTACTGGCAGTCTCCTTTGGGGTGCTGGCAGGAGCTGGATAGGCAGCTCCACCCCTTAGCTGGTTGGTGCAGGCTCGCCCAGAAGGTAGTGCAGTATTCCTGCTATGGTGACAGCTGGCGGGCTCCAGGTCATAGGGGTGCGCAGCCCGGGCTGACTTAGGCCGTTGTCGCACTGAGTCCCGGTGCGCTGCTGCTGCTCCTCCGTGGGCTCCTTGTGGGGGTGTCCGGGAGTTCATGGGGGCACTATGCTGCATTCCTGGTGGAGGTGTCTGGGTGTTCAAGGGGGCACTATGCTGCATTTTACCACCGCCTGCTGGGATAAAGTCACGTCCCTGTGACTGAAGGTGGTAGACTTGCATATCGTGGGTGGCGTATACAGGCTGTAGATATCGAAGGAGGGCATGCCAGGCTGTGTGGCGGTGTTGGGTGATGGCTGGGGCGAGGGTGTGTGGGTGGATGGGGTGTGGGGGTGTGGGCGGGACACGCGGCGCTGGGCGTGGGAGAGGAGGTGGCGGGTGGTGAGGAGGTGGGGGAGCGGCAAGGACTTGGTGGCGTTGGTGAGTTGTCAGGTGAGGTGTGGGGCGGCGTGACTGGAGGTGATGTGGAGGCGGCTAGGAAGGGGGAGGGAGAGAGAGGCGGCAGGGGGGAGATGTAGCAGTCACAGGAGTCAGGGGGAGGGTTGGCGGCAGTGGTTGGCGGTGGGGAAGGCAGAGTTGGGATTGGGGAGGGGTGGTGTGTCTTGTGGGTGGGGAGGGAAGGGGGCCAGAGCGGGTGAGGGCAGGTTTTAGGGTGGGAGTGAGTGGTGAGGTGAGTGCACGGCCCTTTGGTGCTGTGGCTGCGTGTGGTGTGGCGGTGGAAGTGGTGCACCAGGGCAAGGTAGTTTTGAGCGGCGCTCCAATGGAGGGCGTGGGCGAGGCGGTGGGGCCTGAAGTGGGTGGTGTGTGGGGGTGTAAGGGTGATCTGGCACTGGAGGTCGGTAGCGGTGGTGAGGTGACAGGTGAGGTGGCTTGAGGTGTAAGTGGTGAGGAGGGAGTGCGGTCTTGTGGCTCCATCCCGGTGTTTGGTGGTGGGGTGGTTTGGGCGGTAGCAGGGTTCTGTGCTCGCGGTGTGAGGTGGGCAGTGGGTGCGAAGCCAGGGGATGATGCAGGTGTGGGGGCGGTGTGCGGTGCTGCAACCGTGGTGGCTTGGTTGGAGTTGGTTATATTGGCGCCGGTGGTGGGGTGGCAGGGGCTGAGGAGTGGGGTGTGGCAGGTGGTGTGTCATCGGAGGCGAGGAAAGGTGGGGTGAGGTGTGGGGGGAGAAGGAGCCGGTGGTGGTGGGGAGATGCGGCCTTGCGGTGTTGTCGGGATATTCAGTGATGGGGCGGTGTAGGTGGTAGCAGGGGGCTGAGCTCGTGATAGAGTGGTGGGTGGTGAGGTGCGGGGTGTGGTGGGTGGCGAGGCATCTGGTGAGTTTATTGGGAATGAGCTGGGGGTCCGTGGGGATGGTGAGGTTGAGGGTGGGGTAGGGAGGGTGAACGAAAAAGATGAGGTGGGTGAGGGTGGATCAGAGAAAGAGGGGGGGTAAAAGAGAAGAGATAGAGGGAGGAGAATAAAAGGAAACGTGCCGTTTCCCCCTGTCGTAGACTGAGGGGGGGATGTGAGGTGGCCCCTGCTAGGATAGGGGGGTGCGGGGGTGGTGGCGGGCGCCATCTGCTTTTTGTTCTGTTTTTTCCTGTTTCCCCTAAGCTCGGGGCAATTGGCGTGTGGTGGGGCGGCTTGTAGGCGACCTCTGGTGGTTCTGCTGCGCCAGGCAGCTTTGAGCTGCTTGCGGATGTCGTAAATGGGGCATCCGTGGCTGCAAGCAGAAAATTCCCACGGGTCGATCGCGATGATGCCCGTGGGAAACTGATCGGTTGTGTCGATGTGTTGAGGGATGGAGTGGATGGCTATAAGGTGCCTTGTTATTTGGATGTCTTTCTCCAGGTCTCCCGTAGGGTCATGTATGATAAAATGTTCTTTGATGAAACTGGGGAGGATCCTGATAATTGCGTGAAACATGAGTTGTTCCCGGGTTTCATCATCTGCCTCTGGGTAGACAGCGGTGACCAGGCGTCTTGCCCGGATTAGGGTATCGTCTAGATTCCCATCGAAAGTCAAACTATCCAGTTGGGATAGTGCCACCACTTTCCCTAGTGATGGGGTGATGGCTTGGATCACGAGTTTCGTGAAATTCTGCCAGGTGAGCTCCGAAACGATTTTTGGTGCTATATTAGCCGCCGCTTTGCCCAACAGTGGGAGTGTAACTGCAATTTTTTGTTGGTCATTTTCAAACCCAATATCTAGTAAAGGTTTGATGATCGCCAGATATGTGTGAACATCGTACTGTTCGGGATCGAACTTAGGCAATTGCACGTGCGGTTTGGTTGCCATTTTTCCGGTATTTCCTGACTACCTCTCTCGTATGCCCGGGTCAAGAACCACCGCTGTCCACCAGTGTAATGCTAGGTGTTTTAGGTTCGGCTTCCCGTTCCTTGAGCACCTAACGTGTAACGGGGCTCTATTTCGAGACTGGGGCTTAGACAAATAGGAGAGAGGCAGGACACAAAAACTTCAGGCAATAACCTTACACATGTATCAGTCAGGCAAGGGAATCAGCAGATGTTACAGAAACGATATTCTGGGTGATCATAAACTCTTATAACTAGATAAGGTTAGTAGTATCTCGCAGGATACTGTTTGAGAATACAGTGAAAACAATACTTGAGGCGGAATGTTCTAAATTAGTATAGTCCAGGGTCTTTAAGCGAGTGGAGATGCTAGAGCTATTTCTCACTAAAGGGGGGGGGGTGTAAGGCACTGAGGTCTAATTGTGATTATGGTCGTATGAGCTAGAGTCTAATGGTAGCGTGTTCACTTTGTTTTTTTTCTACTCATAAGTTACTTTTGATCAGTTACCGTCACTTACTCCACGGCCCTGGTGTTTATCTTATTACTGTATAGCAGTTCACTGTGTCTGTTCTTCTTTCTAACACTTTGGTCTATCACTGTCAATTCACTATTCCGCCTCGTCACTGCTCGATCACTGTTATTGCACAGTCACAGTCACTATGGTTCATCTGGTGCCAAGGGTGCAGCTGAGGGGCAACACAGCTCCGCTACTGATGGGGCTGGGCACCACTAGGAGACTCCGTGCTCAGGGGGCACGGGATCACGCGCAGAGGCGTCTGCTCTCATCTGGGGCTATGGGTGGCGAAGGGACCCGTACTCTCAGGGCTTGGGACAGGAGTGCGGCCCTCAGGACTGGGGCCGAACAATTGCCTGAACCAGCCGTTCAGGCTCCTGACGGAGGGGGAGGTCCTCCGCTGTCGAGGTGTAGGGAGTTCCCGCCCGGGTGTTCTGGGGAGGGTCTGGGGTTCCCGAGGACTGTGTCCCTAGGGCTGGGCAGCACCGACAGGAGGGGCTGCGGCACCGGTCTGTGTCAGGGTCCGTCAGGTAGGTCTCATCCAGAGCCAGTCGTAGAGAGCAGAGGCCGGGGGAGACTACAGGGCCTCTCCAATACTCCTCTACACTCTCTGCACTGGGGGTCGGGGAACAGGCGTCAAGCTTGGGTGGCGGGGCGGCTCTCGGCCACTTCCCGCCGTAGGGCCCGGCTACTGGCCGTGGCTTCCTAGGGGCGCAGCTACAAGCCTCCAAGGCCCGGCTACTGGCCGTGGCCTGAGAGGGTGAGTGTCTGCCAGCAAATCCAGGGTCACCTTCAGAGTGGCTACAGGTCGTCTGGCGAAGGCGGGAGAGCTACAGGCCGACTCCTGCAGGAGGGGTGTAGAGTGGCTACAGGCCAACTCAGGGGGAACACCTTTGGAGCGGCTACTGGCCGTCTGATGAAGGCGGGAGCGGCTACCGGCCGTCTCCTCATTACCCTCAGAGCAGCTACCGGCCGTCTCGTTAGCGAGGGGTGAGCGACTACTGGCTGTCTCAGGGGGAACACCTTTGGAGCGGCTACAGGCTGTCTGGCGAAAGCGGGAGCAGCTACAGGCTGACTCCTTCAGGAGGGGTTTGGAGCAGCTACTGGCCGTCATAGGGGAACACCTTTGGAGTGGCTACAGGCCGTCTGACGAAGGCGGGAGTGGCTACCAGCCGTCTCCTCAGCGAGAGGCGAGCGGTTACCGGCCGTCTCAGGGGGAACGGAGCAGCTACAGGCCATCTGACAAAGGTGGGAGTGGCTACAGGCCGACTCCTGCCAGAGGGGTTTGGAGCGGCTACCGGCCGTCTCTGGAAGGACACCTTCAGAGCGACCACAGGTCGTCTCTTGGCGAAGGCGGGAGCGGCTACCGGCTGTCTCTTTATTACCCTCAGGACGGCTACTGGCCGCTTCCTTAGCGAGGGGCGAGTGGCTGCTGGCCGTCTCAGAGAGGAAGACACCTTCAGGGAGGCTACTGGCTGTCTCCTGATGAAGGCGGGAGCGGCTCTCCTTTGGGGTGCTGGCAGGAGCTGGATAGGCAGCTCCACCCCTTAGCTGGTTGGTGAAGGCTCGCCCGGAAGGTAGTGCAGTATACCTGCTATGGTGACAGCGGGAGGGCTCCGGGTCATGGGGGCGCGCGGCCCGGGCTGACTTAGGCCGTTGTCGCACCGAGTCCCGGCGCGCTGCTGCTGCTCCTCCGTGGGCTCCTTGTGGGGGTGTCCGGGAGTTCACGGGGGCACTATGCTGCGTTCCTGGTGGATGTGTCTGGGTGTTCAAGGGGGCACTATGCTGCTTTTAATACTAATATCCACAATCTAGACCTAATGTTTATAATTGCTCAGAATAATTATTCTTGTGACATCTACCCGTTCCACTTTTAGAATATGGCAATACACGTGTAAGGTTGTTGCCTTGAGTTTTTGTGTCCTGCCTCTCTCTTATTTGTCTAAGCTCCGACCTAGAAAGAGAGCCCAGCTACACACTAGGCGTTAATGGGACGGAAAGCCGACCCTAAAACACCTAGCATTACACCTTGTGTGAACTTTCTTGCGGAAGGACTAATGCATGATCTAGACTTTCAATCAGTCTGGGTTTCCATCCATCATCCAATCTTATGTTGCCCATGAAGAGCGTAGGAGCCCCGAGCTAGGCAAGTTTATCCTGACATTTAAGATGAGAGTGACCAGCCCCACTCATCCCCGAGTGGCATTACGTGAGCAATAAACCCCTACCACCCCTTGGATATAAACTTGCACTGGCTCAATCCCACAGGAGCGCCTTGACTACTCAACCACCAAACGCCATAATTTGGTTATACGGTTACCACCCAGTATAGTACATGTTTTCCTGGTGTACGAGAAACCATTTGGCTTGTCACTCAGTGTAGAGACACCCGTAAGCAGAAGAAAGAGGAAAGAATGAAGGAAAGAAAAACAGAGAGGGAGAGTAAAGTCACCCGCAGGCAGAAGGAAGAGGAAAGAATGAAGGAAAGACAGAAGAGGAAGGAAGGAAGAGAGGAAAGGGCAGACACCCAAAGCAGCACTACATCAAGTGAATGGTGAGCACCTCCACCTGTCTGGGTTTCACAGCAGAATATTTTAGTCTCCTGCACCACTGTTGATGTCATTACTATACTTTAGTTTCCTGCACAACTGTTGATGTCATTACTATACAGGATGACCCACACATAACAATCCACTTCCACTCCACTAGGTAATAACTCTTGTGTTGTTGGGACTTCACTCAGTGTTATCAGTACCTACTCTGCATCATTTATTCATTTCCTCCTCCCACTGCCACAACCACACCCACAACCTGACTGTCTCCTGAACACGTAATATACTTCCACGTGTTTCTAGTGGAGGAACATCTAGTGTCTAAGGAACATCCTGTATTATTCAAACCAAGATGAGATGCTTGTAGACAACACAATGGCAACTATGTATCTGATAATTACTCTTTTTATTTTGGATCATTGCCAATCATGGGGACTGATGTGGTTATCCCACGTATGAAAGAACCACGAAACCTACTCTAGTCTACTGCAGGATGCCTACTCTCAAAGGTCACTCAGGGTGGATGTGACAATAATATCTCTAACCCTCTCTTATTAACATTCCCTTCTGCATGTAGAAGCAGGATAGATAGGATAAGCAACTGATCATCATCCGGACCTCCTTTCCCATCCTAAGGCAGGGTGAGTAGTAATGTCCAGACAGCCTAAGTGACTTTAATCATTTGTAACGGAGAAAAAGGACATGTGAGTGTGAAGTGGTTACTGAATAGATAGAAGTTGATGTGGTATGGATATATTCAAGGGTTTTACTATTTGGGGTGCAAAAGGAAGTATTAGTACTGTACTTGAAAGAAAGAGGTAATCTCGGAAGAAATAGACCATATATGATACGGAAAAAGAATGAAGCAATACATTGGTGAGAAAGAACAGAAAGGGGCCAGAGTGAGGGAGGTCTTTGTGGACAAAGTAGCCTTTAGGTCACACTGTCTTGACCATCTCATGCTGGGGAATTCCCAGGAGGGAGCAAGGTGTTATTGATGATGATGTGAATGTGACAACTGCTTGAACTGGTGTGGGAATTAAAGTACATCTATGCAGCAATGGAAGTACTGTAATTGTGCAGAGGAAGTGAAAAGCAGAGCTGTTGTTGTTGAGTAACCCCAGTCTGTCTGGCTAAGCAGACCCATCAACGACAGGCAACCAGCCACCCTTGCAGGGTCATTCTGTGAAGTGAACTGATGTTCCCTTGTGGCAGACAGCGCCTTGCCAGGATGAGGCATGGGGAAGAGTTTGAAGGCTTGGTTCCTGAAGGGGCACTGCATTTGCATCTCTCCACCCAGTTAAGAGAGGTACCATAGTAGGCTCCACATCACCCGGTTCATTAGTTACATGGTTACCAACCAACGTTGCAATGTAAATAGTTTCCAAGGTTAGAGGAAACCATTAGGCTTGCCACTCAGTGTAGAGCCACCTGAGGTGAAAAGAAATAAAAAGTGACAGGAAGAATGAGAGAAACAGGAAGAAAGGAGGGCATACACAGGGAAAGAATGATAAAGCTGAAGGAAGATGTAGACAGTACTGCATTAAATGAGTGGATGATGATTGCCACCACCTGCAACCTGAAAAGTAGAGTAACACAGGGATGGAAGATGGCTGGTGTCATGAAGGCCTTGATACAAAACAGGTCTGCATATGCAGGTTGCAAGAGGATTGCATGAAAGTGTCTAGTGCCCACATTAACAAGAACATGAAGCTTTGGTGTGGGGAAAAAACAAAAGTAAAAATGAAGAGTAGTGGAACTGGTTTATTGAGAAGTGTGTGTGTAGAGTAGTAGAACTGGTTTATTGTGAAGTGTGTGTGTAGAGTGTATCAAGCAGACACAATAAGAAATAATGTGATTCACAAAAGATGTGGAGTGAGGATGTCTGTAGATAATACGGGAGTTTTGTTTTTGTTTTTTTATGTGAGGAAGAAGGAACCAAAGGCCATGAGCCTGCAAACTGTTCCTTCCAAGAGAAAAACAAAATACAAGAGAGTGAAATTCAAGATCCGATCATTTCGATTTGCCTAGACACACTGCGTTCGAAAAGACTGGATATCATAGGAAGCAGGAAATACAGACAGAGGGAGACACTTCCAGAGTTGACTTGTTGCATAAATGAAGGACTGGGAGTAATGGTTAACTCTTGCATTAGAGAGTTGGACAGAAAAGGAATGAGAGTTTGCTGCTAGACGGGTGCTATGCGCCCGTCGTAGAGGTGGAGGAATGCATGCAGACAGCTCAGTGATAGAAAAGAGATAAAGATGCAACAGTGCGGCGAAGAGTCAGAGGTTGAAGGGAGTCAATAAGAGGAGGAGAGTTAATGAGACGAAAAGCCTTTGATTCCACCCTATTGAGCTGTATGTGGGGAGCCTCCCCATACATGAGAGTCGTACTCCACACACGGGCGGATAAAACCCCTGTATAGAGTCAACAATTGTGCAGGGGTAAAGAAGGAATGGAGTCGGCTTAGCACACCTAATCTCTTGGAAGCAGATTTTACAAGAGATGTAATATGATCTTTCCAAGATAAGTCCCGAGTAAATGAAATCCCAAGTATGTTCAAGGATGATGCAGGATTAAGCTGAATATTATTAAACATTAGTGGGTATACCTGTGGAAGATTTTGTCAGGTTGATAGGTGTAAAAACTGAGTCTTTGATGCATTAAAAACAACCAGATTATTTTTACCCCAGTCAGAGATATGAGCCAAGTCAGACATTAGGTGTGACATAGCCTCATCCTTGTTTGCTGAAGTAACTGCTAGGATGGACGTTGCGGGAACCGAATGGAAAGGTGAAGGGTGGAGTCATCAGCGTATGAGTGGATAGGGTTAGATGTACTGCTTAGATCATTGATGAATAAAAGGAAGAGTTGGCGATAGGACTGAGCCCTGAGGAACACTACTGTTAATAGATCTAGGAGAAGAACGATGGCCGTCTACAACAGTGGCTACAGAACAACCAGAAAGGAAGCTAGAGATGAAGGCACAGATAGAAGGATAAAAACCGTAAGAGGACAGTTTGGAAAATAAAGATTGATGCCAAACTCGATCGAAAGCCTTTGAGATGTCAAGTGCAATGGCAAAGCTTTCGCTAAAGTCCCAAAAAGATGATGACCAAGAGTCTGAAAGGTAGGTGAGAAGATCGCCAGTGGAACGTCCCTGACGGAACCCATACTGATGATCAGAAAGAAGGTTGTGATAGGAAAGATGCTTTAAATTTTTTCTATTAAGAATTGACTTGAAAACTTCTGAGATACAGTATGTTAAAGCAACTGGACGATAGTTAGAGGGTTGGGAATGGTCACCCCTCTTTGGGACTGGCTGAATGAGAGCAAACTTCCAGCAAGAAGGAAAGGTACAAGTTGATAGACAAAGGCGAAAGAGTTTGCCTAGGCAGGGTGTCAGCACAGAAGCACAGTTCTTGAGAACAACAGGAGGGACTCCATCAGGCCCATATGCCTTATTAGTATTGAGGCCAGTGATGGCAGAAAATACATCAGCTGAAGAAACTTTTAAGGTCAGCCATGAGGAAGTCAGAGGGGGGAAGTGATGGAGGAACAGCACCAGAATCGTCTAAGGTGGAATTGGAGGAGAAAGTCTGAGCGAAGAGATCTGCTTTATCAATAGAAGAAATAGCTACAGAGCCATCAGAGTAGAAAAGAGGAGGGAAGGATGATGAGGTAACGTTTAGAAAATTTTTTTGCAAGGCGCCAGAAGGAGCGGGAAGAATTTGAGTTGGAGAGTCGAGAGCATTTATTACGGATGAAATTTTTTTTAGCAGAGCGAAGAACAGACTTAGCACAATTCTGGACAGAAACGTATAAAAGATGCGATTCAGGGGTGGGTTGGCTCCGGTACCTTTTATAGGCCCTCTCCTTGTTGCCGACAGCATTAGATCAAGCGTGATTAAACCAAGGCTTTCTTGCATTAATCAAAGGATATGAGAAAGGAATGTATGCTTCCATACCTGAGAGAATAACCTCCGTAATGTGCATGGCACACTCAGATGGCTCCTGGCCATGGAAGCAATAATCATTCCAGAGAAAATTAAAGAAGTACTGCCAGAGGGCCTCCCAATCCGCAGCTCCAAAGTGCCACAGACGACGTTTCTTTGGAGAGTCCACAGGCTGTACCAGAGCGATAGGACAGGTCAAGGTAATAAGGTTGTGATCGGAGGAGCCCAACGGAGAGAAAAGATTAACAGTGTAAGCAGAAAGATTAGTTGTAAGGAAGAGGTCATGTATGTTGGAGCTCTCTCCAAGGCGGTCAGGGATACAGGTAAGGTGCTGTACAAGCTACTCTAGGTCATTAAGGATAGAAAAGATGTAAGCTTGTTCACCAGGTGGATCAGTGAAAGGAGAGGAGAGCCAAAGGTGGTGGTGAACATTGAAATCTCCTAGAATGGAGAGTTCAGAGAAAGGAGAAATGGATAGAATGCGTTCCATCGTAGAAGAAAGATAGTCAAAGAATTTTTGATAGTCAGTAGAATTAGGAGATACGTAAACAGCGCAGATATATTTAGTCAGAGAATGACAGGAAAGCTGAAGCCAGAGTGTAGAGAATTCAGAAGAATCGAGTTCAGGAACACGAGAGCAAGATAAGTCGTTGCGTATATATACACAACAGCCACCTTTGGCTTTGAAATGGGTATAGAAAAAGTAGGAGGATACAGAAAAGGGTCTGCTGTCAGTTGCCTCAGACAGCTGAGTCTCAGTTAGAAAAAGAAGGTGAGGTTTAGAGAAGGAGTGGTGGTGCTCAACAGATCAAAAGTTAAGAGGAAAGGCCAAGAATGTTGCAGAAATGAAGAAGAAGAGAGTCAGACAGTGGTTCCAGGCAGCTCGAGTCGTCACCCGGAGAGGGGTGGAAGGTGGGGGCATTTATGGTCCCGCCCTCCCCGGGGGACTCTGAGGCCACGTGCTGTGCTGTCATGATTTTTTTCACATTTTGGAAAAGGAAGTGTGGTGTGTACTGTGCATGTAGTTTGGTGTTGATAGTTAGAGAAACTTGTATTGGAGAGCATACTGGCCTACTCTCTGTGTTACTGAGACACAGAAAAAGTTCAGCAAAGGGGGATGATCGGGACCTAGTCCCGAGGGCTGATGAAACGGGAGCTCCAGCTCTCCCTGTCATCAGCTTTCCATCCACCTTGGGAGTACTGCCCTCCTCGACTGGTGCTACAGTCTACTCCTACTACTTCTTACGTGGTATGATCATACAGAAAGAACTAATATATGCAGGGTCGTGAAAAGGACACAGTATATATGAGTTAATTTGGGGGGGAAATAGAGGCATGGCAGGTCAAGGAGGATGAATATTGTAAAGGAGTATGTGACAAAGCAAGGCATGGAAGTTGAGCAGGCTAGGAAATTAGGAAGGAACTGAGTTGGTTGGGTGGAATATGTATGAAGCAAATCATTTGGCTCCCCCTCCCCCCTTCTTTTTTTTTTTTTAATTGGTAGTTGACAAATATCAACCTAAAAAAAAAAAAAAAAGTTCAGGCCTGTCTGGTGGACCCAGGATGCATGACTGTCAGGTTAATTCATTTTTTCATTTTTGGATCTTACCTCATTCCATCTTTAGTTATAAAAAAAAGGTGGAGATGATGATGATGATGAATAATGATGAATCTGAGTATCTTGGTTTGCAACACTGCTAATTGTGTTGGAAACTGAGTTACAGTATTAGGCCATGTTTGGAGGGACTGTAAAACCAACTAAAGATCATCCAAAGTGGATGTGACAAAACTGTCTCCAAACCTCCAGGAAAAATTCTGTTCATCATTCCAAGCCATCATCCATCACCAACCCTGAAAACTCCACTCATGTCACATTTAGAGTAAGCAAAGACTGGAATGTGAGAATTACATATTAAACAAGAATCATTTATGTTTAACTGCTTCAGTCTTAGAATATTTTCCAGGATATGGAAAGAAAAAAAAATGGCAGCAGCTAAACACCATCCTGTAATTATCACAGTGAAACATCTAATGATTAACCCTTTGAGATTCCGAAGACGCGATTTCGAGTCATTGTAAATCCAACCGTTGAGATTCTGATGACTCAAATTCGAGTCATATGAAATAACATTTGTTTTTTGCATGTTTCCCATATCCTATCTGGGTTTGTTCTACATACACTATCCTGTTTATCCTTTTCCAACTATTTAGTTTTCCATTGACAGGTACATCAGACAGATATGCATAATAAATTCACTTTTACCATGAATAATATCAGTATTACCAGCATGGATATTTGCCTGTGTGACAGCGAGAGCTTTTGTTTTTCTCTCTGAAAACTAACGTAAATTGCCATAACCTATATATCAATGGAAAGGTAATTTACTGTAGATTGACATGGTGCAATCAAATTTCATGTAACTCTAATACTTTTTTTTTTAACAAATATTTTTCTACGGAAGGGTGTGCGATTTTTCCTTTTCGGCTAACTTCTACTCGTCCTATTGGCCTTTTAGCTACCGTATTTACCTTTTTCAACCATACTATGATAAAGAGCAACTATTCAGCTTTAAAATGGTACCACATTCATTAGTCTACCATAAAAAGTTAGTGTACTGTGGCCGATTAAGTACAAATATCGCTGCACGACGGTGCGCTCTATGTGCACCAGGCTGAATCTGGCACAGACACAATTGGCGGAGGGCCAAAAATTTCAAAGGTTTAATGTACTACCATCATCAAAAATTTCCCATCATTACCCTGTCAGCTAGGGCACTGGAAGGTTACATGATCTTTATGACACCAATCTGAAAAGGGATGAGTATAAGAGGCATGGATATTCTCCGAGAATGAGAACTATGGAAGGCAGGATACAATGCTGGCATGAAACTGTCAGCAAATTTTGCTCATGACAGTACATGTACAGTACATCTGCATCACCACATCCACCTGAGCTGAGAAATAGCAAAACCATGTCTTAGCAAAGGCTTAAAAATTTATTGGCCAGTCTGAATATAAAGTTAGTATTAAAATCCAACATGAAAATATCAATACATATCTAAATAGTGTCAAAGCTCACAATAGTTAAAAAATCTATCAGTTACAAAGTCTTCTGGCTAGGAATGTCTACTCACTATAGAACAACTCTTGCACCACACATACCATACTCATCAATCTGAGGTGATATGAGGGAAAAGCAAACTCTCAATATTGCCCTGTCATTTGTGAAACAGATGATGAAGGTAAGGCATGCTTGTAAGGACCAGGCAGTGGGGTATACCCTGTTTGAGGAGGGTTGTATGTCTGTGCATGATGTGGTAGACTGACTAGGACAGTGCAAAATAATGAGGCTCCAGGGGAAGAAGGATATTAACCCCTACAATATGATGACGTCTTTTTAAGTGTATTCTTGCTCATATAGCCGATTTTATTCAGCTTATGAAGGTCATCAATTAGTAAAGGGGTTAGTCATATCTAACCTTTACAGATTGAAAAATCTGTTCCCTGCATAATAAAATCATGTCAATAAAGCATGAATCAAATGTTAATGTTGTCATATTGAATTTAAGAACAAGGGGATGGTAAAAAGGTTGGGGATGCATGAGGAAGCTGAATCACTGTTAACATGGTGAGACTGGGGACGTCCTTTAATATTTTTCCCATCTCCTGTTTTACTCAGCTTAAGACAGACTTTCTTGATTGGATGGGTTGGATATAGCATTAACAAACCCCTTCAATACAAGAAGCCTTTTCTAATTTGACTAATACAGTCTGGTTGCAGCAATGATAAACTAATAAGGAAGTCATCTGCATTCAAGGTGTATAGGGGAGTGTACAGAAGTTGATGTTTCATTAATGAGTAAAAACAAAGCAAAGTGCTCTTACAGTTCATATCACCCAGCACAAAATACAGCAACAGACACTAGACTGAATGTTGAGCATACACTATTCTCTCAAAGGTATTCCCCAAATTACTAAAAACTGAAAGTCTGCATTCACTTTTGCACAGTCTGTTGTAGGATACAACAAAAAGGCTCACCATACACAATTCATCCACCGAGTGCCAGTCATATGAAGGCTGTTGTTAAAGTACCATTAAAAACATGCTGAAGAATCTAAATAACAGGCACAAATTACAATTACCCCAAAACCACCATTCACACCCTTGTAAAACTAAGTGCAGTACATTACTGAGGTACAGAATGGATGGCATACTTCTGAATAACTATGGTGTGTTCAGCAATAAATGAATCTAATGAAGCTTCAAGTGATAGTACATGAAAGTTTGGATTAAAATTCTCATTTCATACACTGTCTAATGAAGCTGGTAGGATGATGATAACATGTGAGAACTCATATAGCTGTACAACAAAATTTCTCATCTTCAGATGGTACCCCATTGAATGCAGAACTACAATGGAGAAAATATACTGTATTAGAATGACCCGTGGAACAGTTACATGCTGACAAATACAGTGATCAGAATTCATGTAAAATACACAGGATCTCACCAGCAAGACAATGGATAGCATTCATCTTTGATTTCTGTAAAAAATTTGATTTACTCTTAACTGATTTTGTGCTAAAATATTCCATGTTTAAAAATGGAACTAGCAGTGAGTTTTGAACATTAATTTATGATCTTCAAAATACTATCTGCCATTACAACTAAGAAAAAGTACCAAACATCTTAATACATTAACATCAACCTTGCTGAGAATGTAACTAATGGTATGGGTAACAACAATATGTTCACCTTCCCATACCTCACTGCAAGCTTAAGAAAATATACATCAATCTTCTTTTACAAGAGACTTCCTTGTACTTAATTTTAAGCAATATACAGTACATACAAATATATAACCATATGTATACTCTGTATATATATTAATTCTGGTTAAATATTAAAATAAAAATTACTGGATGCTCTGAAGAGTCTCAGTACGTAAATTTGTGCATGAGGTTATTTTGGCTCTTCTAAAATCCCTATGGTACACAAATAATCTTGTATGTAGTATCACAAGCCAGTCATCTACAATGGGAAGACTTAAGTAATCATAATACTGGCAGTTTTGTGCAACAAGATTAAAACATTGTGGAAGGAGCCATAGGCACTCACTAAAATTGGACATTTGAAATGTTTTATCTACTGAGCTTAGAAACGAGGGATTCAGTAGGAAAGTATCATACTAGCAACATACAATACAGTAAATCCCCTGAGCAGCATAACACCCTAAGCACTGAGGTTCAATAGGAATCTTTTGTTGCTGAAAGTTCAACCATTTACCTTGTTTGCCTCTATCAACAAATTAAAACCATAAGCACCTCTGAAATTCAAAGCTAGGTAATATTATATTAAAAATTCTCATTATAAAAATGTTAACAATGATGAGGAACTCTCATAACAGATAAAAACAGTCATAAAACACATTTCTATTATAAATTATCATAAAAAATAGTACAGCCACCTCCACAAAGCACCTCATAGCAATGAGGGCTACATGAAGAACTATAAAACTAGACCATCTCAAATGAGCAGTCATCATCCTCTCACTTATTCTCACCCAGCAAAATTAGATCAGTGACCCCTGACACCTCACAGCTCATCATGTTTGGGTCCAGAGAACTCTTCGTGTGAGATATATCCATCGCGATCCTTGTCCTCATGGTGGAATATCTCTTCTGTGATCTTGTGGGGGTCTTGGCCATTCTCAATTTCTTCCGCGGGCAGCTGTGTTTTGATGTACTCCAGTACCTGAAGGTTTCAGAGCATTATTATCCTCTTTCCTACAACAACTCCATCTATACTGTATTTTACTCTTCTCAACTGACTGAGGAAATATTCTTAGCAGCATCACAGCAAAGGTCACTGCTGCATTCTTCCTACTACAGTTCTTAAATATTTTAGTTCCCTAACGAGAGACCCTTCATAGTGAGGGTGTAGGAAACTGAGCCCTTTACCTTTTCAGTATGATGATATCTTTTCATGTTTTATATTGGCCCCTCTCATGTAGTACTGTTCAGCTAGGGCAAGACTCCTTGCATTGTTGGGGTCATGAGCACAAAGTCTGAGATAACATTCTAAAGTTGTTTTTCATGATCTACGACTGAAGATTGTATTCTCATGGGTTTAGAAAGCTCCCTAGCATATCTTCTTTAGTGCTTTATTTTGCATATTACCGTATGATGCGCTAATTTCTTGTTCGATATTCAAACAGCATCTTTAAAAGGCTGCTTGACCCACGACAGGTGATTGGCAGAGTTGTACTATACTGCACTTATGGTATGTTACCAGCTTTGTGTGCAATACCGCACACTGCAGACCGAGTGAAAAAAGCTCAGCCATGTACAGCAGACACAGATCAGCTGACCAGCCAAAACATTCAAGATGGCAGAGGCTGCTAGTCAAGCACTGACTGAAGAAGTTTATTTGATAAAGTGAGTATGCTCAAGTGTCAACGAAACTCCCATTTAACACATTAATAATCATTCTTATATACATGTTGATGATGATGGGAGGCATTATACTTTGTCTTGGTTTACAGATAGGTGCTTTGTCACTAAAACGTTCATAGCGGTTTTACAAACGAACCCATAAACTAGTCACTATACCCAAAGAATCTTTAATGTTTCATTACTTAACATAACGAATCTGGTAAAGTTCAACCTCCTTACAGGAGAGGAAAAAGTCCACAGCTGAAGCACTTGTAGTACTGAGTTGAAGTGGTCACCATCTTTTTTGTTTACAAACAGGGGAGCGTGCCGACTGACCCATCCCACTCTTACGCTTTCTTTGCCTGACGGCTGAGAAAAACTTGCACACCGAGCAATTCAGTCTACCAGCAGAGTGCTCTGTGACACCCCATGGTGCCCAGCCAAGGAGACAAAAGGCAGTATATATCTTCCATCCACCGATTCATCACTGTAACCCACTTTCCTTTTAGGCCACCTTCACACGAGGCCACCGGTGGCCTCAATTAGTTGCCTCCCATAGTTTTCAATGAAGCCTTTCATACGAGGCCACTGCGGTTGCCCGGCCGGCAACCAGCTCCCGGCGGTGGCTCGCTCGCACAACTAGCGTCCGCCACTGGCAGTTGCTGCCACTCGTTGTAAAGCACTTTTTTCAAATCGACGCTTTCACATGGCTACACTAGTTGCTGGCCCCTTCACATTGGGCCACCAGTGGCCGCCACTGATGGCCTCGTGTGAAAGCGGTCTTAATGTCTATTTATCTATTGCCAGACGCCTCAATCCCGTTTGGAGTGGCCACAAACAAATCGCCTCCATGTCGCCCTGTCCCCCGCCATTTCACTGCCCTGCTCCCAACTCACACCCCCCTCTCTCATATACCTCTCCGCCCCATCCCTCCATCTCATCCTCAGCCTCCTCCTCCCTCTTCCCCCCTCCACCTCACTCACATACACTCTCTTCGTCAGTCTCTCACCCTCCATCCTCTCCACATGGCCAAACCACCTCAGTGTGTTCCTCATAATGCTTCCTATCACATCCACACCACAATGCTCCTTTATATCCTCATTCGTCAGCCTGTCTCTCCATGTGACTCCACAGGCTCCTCTTAAATAACTCATTTCCACTGCTCTCACTCTTGACTTGTGTCCTTCCAACAACGTCCAAGCTTCACTTCCATATGTTAGAGTTGGTATCACAATACCATCATGTAGTAACTTTTTCACTTCAATGCTCACTTCCCTGTTTTTTATCACTGCTTTCAAAGAACCAGCAACCTTTCTTCCCTGCTATACCCTTTAAAGCACTTCACCCTCCAAACCTCCATCCTTACTCGTCACACTACCCAAGTACTTAAACGTACTCACATTTTCCAATTCCTCACCATCCAACCTCGCTGTACATTCACTTACTTCACCTCTCTCAAAGACCATCACTTTACTCTACCCTACATTCACCTTTACATTCCATTTCTTACACACTCTCCCAAACTCATCCACCAAGCCTTGCAGCTCCCCTTCGTCTTCACTCAACAACACAGTATCATCTGCAAACAACAGTACAGGGAGCTTCCAAACAACATCCTCTCTCACCAGGGCCACTCCAACATCCACTACTCTACCTTGTACCTCTTTTATTACCCCATCCATGTACAGATTGAACAACCATGGAGACATGACACATCCCTGTTTCAACCCAACCTTCAAAGAGAAAAATTCACTTAGTTCACCATCCACAAGCACTGCAGCCTTAGCACCATCATACATACTCTTCACAGCATTCAACAACTTCCCATCTACTCCATATATTCTTAATACTTTCCACAATCCTTGTCTATCCACCCTGTCATATGCTTTCTCCAAATCCATGAAAGCCGCATACAACTTCTTTCCATTCTCTAGAAACTTTTCCACTAAAGATCTAAGAATGAATATCTGATCTACACAACCTCTTCCCTTCCTAAAGCCTCCCTGTTCTTCTCCAACTAATTCCTCTGTTCTTTCTCTAGCTCTGTCAATAAGTATCCTACCATACACTTTTCCTATTATACTAAGAAGACAAATGCCCCTATGATTACCACACACTTCTTTTTCCCCTTTTCCTTTGCACACGGGAATTATTATACCTGATTTCCAATCCTCCGGGACTCTACCATCCTCCCAGGCTAATCCGCACATATTCCACATCCATTCTACTATCTCTCCCCCATGCTCCAGCATTTCACCACACACTCCATCGATTCCTGGGGCTTTCCCCAATTTAACTTTCTTCATTGCTTCCACAACTTCTATCCTACCGATTTCTTCCTGTCTTCTCACCTCCCTCCTTCTCCCAGCCATTCCCCAGCCACTTATACTCGCATTACTTCCATCCTGTATTTTCAACAATTCCTTAAAGTGTTCTCTCCATCTGCTCACTTTTTCTCCCTTCTTCACTAGTAATCTACCATTTTTATCTTTCACTCCCCTGCTAACCTCACTTCCACTCTGTCTTACTCTCTTCACCTCTTTCCAGAACATTTTCTTACAGTCCCTCCACCTTACACTCAAATTCCTTCCAAATTCCTCATCCACTCTCTTCTTATTCTCTCTTACTAATCTTTTCACCTCTCTCTTTCATTCTTCATATAACTCTCTCTTCTGCCTCTCAACTTCTTCCACGCCCCTATTTCTCATCCATTCATTGTAAGCTTCCTTCTTTTGTGCCACAGCCTGTCTCACCTCTTCAGTCCACCACGCAGTTCCTTGCACCCCCCTCTGTCTTCTCTTCCTCCCACACACCACATCACATGCTGCACATATTTCTTCTGTAAATATCCTGCACACACCTTCCACGTCCCCCATCTGCTCCAGTTCATATTTGCCCAATCGTTCCTCCACTGCTCTCTTATACTCTGCCTTTTACTCATCCTCTTGTAACCTTTCCACTCTCCTTGCAACTACTCCTTCCTCTCGTCTTTCCCTTCTTCTATTCCTCCATCTCACTTGGATCCTAATTCTGGCCACCACCAAGTAGTGGTCAGAAAGTCCACTCCCCCAACCTCTATAAGCTCTTGCATCCATTACATATCTTCGCATCCTTTCATCCACATACACATAATCAATCTTTGCCTTCCTTTCATTTAGTTCACCACCCACCCTTCTCATTACTTTCCATGTATACCTGTGGATCATTTTATGTATGAGGTGGAAAGTTTCCAGAAAAAGAAGTGACAAAACAATCAGAATGCCCAAAGAATACATCAGTGAAATGGATCACACACCCATTCACTCACCATTGAAGCCCCTAGACTCCTGACTACCCCACAACCACACCTTTCCAAACTTATGTACCTCATAATCACCTACCAGACACAAAAATCAAGTTAATAAAAAATGCTACCCCCTGATCATGCACTCTTCTGTACAAATTCACCCAATCATCTCAATCACTTGTCATTCCCTGGCCCTGGCCACATCAACCTCCAGACCTTGATTTCTCACACTCTCATTTACTGTATCTATCCAACCTTCTTCGCCTTCCATGCCTCCTCCCACTTTCATGTTCACTCACAGAGACTCTCTTCATTATCAAGTTAATACCCATTCTCTTCTAAGCACATTCTCTTCAGTTTTATTGTTCATGGACTTCTTACTCCACACCATTCATGAATTGCATTATTTCTTATCTTATCCAGTCTCTGCATCCATTCATATTTTTTCAACAACGCCATCCCACTTCCGTAACTCTTGAATTTTTGTTTTCATGCTAAACCGAAGCTTCACATCAATATATTAATATGTGTACTAAAACTCCTTTGTGCAGTCCTCTTGCAGCTGCCACTCTTAGACCTCTATTTCATTATCAAAGCCTTCCACCTTCCTTGCCAACATCACTCTACACTCACTTCACTTGCACATTTACCTCTCTTTTCTATCACTACACCCATGTACTTAAACTCTCTCACCAATTCAAGTCTCTCAACTCAAGTCTCTCCATTCACCAGAACATCACATTAAGAGTCACCTGCTCTCTCAGCAATTGTTATTTTACTCTTATCTACAATTTACTTTCAAAGCATGTCACAAGTCGGGTGGGGGAGGTGGTGGCTGAATCGGTAGAGAGGCGGCCTGCAGTCCTGATGGACCCAGGTTCGAATCCCGGCTGGGACAGGGAACAGTTTAAGGATTTGAATTTCATAAAAGCAGACTTTCCTGATCTACCAGATAACCCGCCAACATGTCATAAAAGTACCCCTGCTAATACCAGTACACCAGTCCTGTATGAGACAGCCCTAGCATGTATTCAATATGGACAGTGGGTGTTAGCGCCGAAGTGGTGACATGTAGAGAGGTGTATGGTATGTAGGAGGACTACTGGGCCTTGAGAGCAGGCTGTGAAGCCTATGCCCAGATGTCGGACACACACACACACACACACACACACACACACACACACACACACAAAAAAGGGAGACGGACCACAGGCCCTGCCCATCCACGCAGTCCCAAGTCCAGGCAGGGGATCAGGGACCCACAGTCCACCACCCATGACTTGTGGCTACGGCAGTGGCCTCCGGGCACCCCACCAGGACAAATACAAGGACAACCACCAAACGTGCCTTGGCAATGTAACTGCCCTGCCATTATACACCCACTGATGGGGCAGCCTAGGGGACTACTCCTGGATTCAGGCTCCTCTCTATTGGGTGGAAGTGGTAGCCTGGGAACCACAATGCCCTGTACCCTGTGACATAGATCTGAGTCCCATCCCACCCTGGTCCCAAAACTGCAACACCAGAGCCTGCACCATGCCTCCCCTCAGGACCACCTCTAGGTAGTGGGGGTAAGTTTTCTGGCTGCATGCCCTTGCTGGCACCGATTCCTGTTATGTAATGGGGTATCTATCTATCTATTGCCAGACGCCTCAATCCCGTTTGGGGTGGCCACAAACAAATCGCCTCCACGTCGCCGTCCCCCGCCATTTCACTGCCCTGCTCCCAACTCACACCCCCCTCTCTCATATACCTCTCCACCCCATCCCTCCATCTCATCCTCAGCCTCCCCCTCCCTCTTCCCCCCTCCACCTCACTCACATACACTCTCTTCATCAGTCTCTCACCCTCCATCCTCTCCACATGGCCAAACCACCTCAGTGTGTTCCTCATAACGCTTCCTATCACATCCACATCCACACCACAACGCTCCTTTATATCCTCATTCGTCAGCCTGTCTCTCCATGTGACTCCACAGGCTCCTCTTAAATAACTCATTTCCACTGCTCTCACTCTTGACTTGTGTCCTTCCAACAACGTCCAAGCTTCACTTCCATATGTTAGAGTAGGTATCACAATACTGTCATGTAGTAACTTTTTCACTTCCATGCTCACTTCCCTGTTTCTTATCACTGCTTTCAAAGAACAAGCAACCTTTCTTACCTGCTGTACCCTTTCAAGCACTTCACCCTCCAAACCTCCATCCCCACTCATCACACCACCCAAGTACTCAAACGTACTCACATTCTCCAATTCCCCACCATCCAACCTCACTGTACATTCACTGACTTCACCTCTCTCAAAGACCATCACTTTACTCTTCCCTACATTCACCTCCAGATTCTGTTTCTTACACACTCTCCCAAACTCATCCACCAAGCCTTGCAGCTCCCCCCCCATCCTCACCCAACAACACAGCATCATCTGCAAACAACAGTACAGGGAGCTTCCGAACACCATCCTCTCTCACCACGGCCACTCCAACATCCACTACCCTACCCTGTACCTACCTTATTACCCCATCCATGTACAGACCAAACAACCATGGAGACACGACACACCCTTGTTCCAACCCAACCTTCAAAGAGAAAAATTCACCCAGTTCACCATCCACACGCACTGCAGCCCCAGCACCATCATACACACTCTTCACAGCACCCAACAACTTCCCATCCACTCCATATATTCCCAATCCTTTCCAAAATCCTCGTCTATCCACCCTGTCACATGCTTTCTCCAAATCCACGAAAGCTGCACACAACTTCCTTCCCCTCTCCAGAAACCCCTCCACTAAAGATCCAAGAATGAACATCTGATCTACACAACCACTTTCCCTCCCAAAGCCTTCCCGCTCCTCTCCAACTAATTCCTCTGTTCTTTCTCTAACTGTCAATAAGTATCCTACCATACACTTTTCATATTATACCAAGAAGACAAATGCTCCTATGATTACCACACACCTCCCTTTCCCCCTTTCCCCTGTACAAGGGAACAATCATACCCGACTTCCAATCCTCCGGGGCTCCACCTTTCTCCCAGGCCAATCTGCACATCCCGAACATCCACCCCACCATCATCCCCCCCCCACGCCCCAGCACCTCACCACACACTCCAACAATTCCTGGGGCCCTCCCCAATTTAACCCTCTTCATCGCTTCCACAACTTCCATCCTACTGACTTCCTCCTGTCTTCCCACCTCCCTCCTTCTCCCAGCTTTGTGATAAACAAACTTATGTAAAGTAATGCATAAGACAGAGAAAAAGTGAGGGAGTGGGTTTCTGATTTCATAAATTAGATTTTATGCGAGTGCGCTGTCCCAGATAACTGGCTGACGAGTGTGACTGTGAATGTGTATAAGGAGATGGGTGATGCCCTGTAAAGAGAAAATTATAGAGGCATAAAATTTTGGACCAGATATGAAGGTAATAGAGAAAGTCATAGCATACTGATAAGGGAAAGGGTGAATAATGATGAGATGCAGTTTGGATTTATGCCTAGCAAACGGACCACAGACACCATATTCATTGTCCAACAGCTTCTGGAAAAATATATATGAAAGAAAAGAGAAATGTATTTTGTTTTTGCTGATTCAGAGAAAACCTCTGATGGAGTCCCTATGGAGGTGGTGAAAAGGGCAATTTTCAAAGCTTAAGATCGAGAAGTGGCTAGTTAAGTGATTATGGTGATGTATGTGAGTGTTCATACCCAGGTGAGAGTAAATGGAAAGTTGAGTAACAAGTTCTCCACGAATGCTGGCATGCCTCAGGGCTCAGTCTTGAGTCCCTTATTGTTTATCATGGTGCTTGAAGCTCTCTCACATGACTTTGCTGATGACTTGGTGTTGATTGCAGACAATGAAAAGGAGGCGCAAAAAAGATTTAGGAAATGGAGACGGAATGGGGCACAACAGTTTCAGAGTATCCATCCATCCATCATCCAAACCTACATTGCCCCATGAGAAGTGTAGGAGCCCAGGGCTTGGCAAGTTGGTCCTGACATTTAAGATGAGAGTAACCAGCCTCACTCATCCCTGAATGGCATTATGTGAGCAATAAACCTCAACCATCCCTTGGATATAAACCTTCACTGGCTCAATCCAATTGGAGCGCCATAATTACCCACTAAACCACCAGGCGGCAAAATCTGGTTATATGGTTACCACCCAGCATACAGGAAACTATATGTTTTGCCACTCAGTGTAGAGCCACCCACAGGCAGATGAAAGAGAAAAGAATGAAAGAAAAGAAAGACAGAAAGGGGAGTGTAAAGTTACCCATAAGCAGAAGGATGAGGAAAGAATGCAGGACAGAAAGACAGAAGAGGATGGTAGGAAAGGAGGATGGAGGAGAGGAAAGGGCAGACACCCGAGAGCAGCACTACATTGAATGAGTGGATGGTGAGTGCCCCCACCTACCAGAGTAAATGCTGATAAAACAAAAGTGACGATACCTAGTCTATCTATCTATTGCCAGACGCCTCAATCCCGTTTGGGGTGGCCACAAACAAATCGTCTCCAAGTCGCCCTGTCCCCCGCCATTTCACTGCCCTGCTCCCAACTCACACCCCCCTCTCTCATATACCTCTCCACCCCATCCCTCCATCTCATCCTCGGCCTCCCCCTCCCTCTTCCCCCCTCCACCTCACTCACATACACTCTCTTCGTCAGTCTTTCACCCTCCATCCTCTCCACATGGCCAAACCACCTCAATGTGTTCCTCATAACGCTTCCTATCACATCCACATCCACACCACAACGCTCCTTTATATCCTCATTCGTCAGCCTGTCTCTCCACGTGACTCCACAGGCTCCTCTTAAATAACTCATTTCCACTGCTCTCACTCTTGACTTGTGTCCTTCCAACAATGTCCAAGCTTCACTTCCGTATGTTAGAGTTGGTATCACAATACTGTCATGTAGTAACTTTTTCACTTCCATGCTCACTTCCCTGTTTCTTATCACTGCTTTCAAAGAACCAGCAACCTTTCTTCCCTGCTGTACCCTTTCAAGCACTTCACCCTCCAAACCTCCATCCTTACTCATCACACTACCCAAATACTTAAACGTACTCACATTTTCCAATTCCTCACCATCCAACCTCGCTGTACATTCACTAACTTCACCTCTCTCAAAGACCATCACTTTACTCTTCCCTACATTCACCTTTAGGTTCCGTTTCTTACACACTCTCTCAAACTCATCCACCAAGCCTTGCAGCTCCCCTTCGTCTTCACTCAACAACACAGTATCATCTGCAAACAACAGTACAGGGAGTTTCCAAATACTATCCTCTCTCACCAGGGCCACTCCAACATCCACTACCCTACCTTGTACCTCTTTTATTACCCCATCCATGTACAGATTGAACAACCATGGAGACATGACACATCCCTGTTTCAAACCAACTTTCAAAGAGAAAAATTCACTTAGTTCACCATCCACACGCACTGCAGCCTTCACACCATCGTACATACTCTTCACAGCATTCAACAACTTCCCATCTACTCCATATATTCTTAACACTTTCCACAATCCTTGTCTATCCACGCTGTCATATGCTTTCTCCAAATCGATGAAAGCCGCATACAACTTCTTTCCCTTCTCTAGAAACTTTTCCACTAAAGATCTAAGAATGAATATCTGATCTACACAACCTCTTCCCTTCCTAAAGCCTCCCTGTTCTTCTCCAACTAATTTCTCTGTTCTTCCTCTAACTCTATCTATAAGTATCCTACCATACACTTTTCCTATTATACTAAGAAGACAAATGCCCCTATGATTACCACACACTTCTTTTTCCCCTTTTCCTTTGTACAGGGGAATAATTATACCTGACTTCCAATGCTCCAGGACTCTACATTCCTCCCAGGCCAATCTGCACATCTTCCACATCCATTCTACTACCAGCTCTCCCCCATGCTTCAGCATTTCACCACACACTCCATCAATTCCTGGGGCTTTCCCCGATTTAACTTTCTTCATTGTTTCCACAACTTCTATCCTACTGATTTCTTCCTGTCTTCTCGCCTCCCTCCTTCTCCCAGCCATTCCCCAGCCACTTATACTCGCACTACTTCCATCCTCTACGTTCAACAATTCCTTAAAGTGTTCTCTCCATCTGCTCACTTTTTCTCCCTTCTCCACTAGTAATCTACCATTTTTATCTTTCACTCCCCTGCTAACTTCACTTCCACCCTGTCTTACTCTTTTCACTTCTCTCCAGAACATTTTCTTACAGTCCCTCCACTTTACACTCAAATTCCTTCCAAATTCCGCATCCACTCTCTTCTTACTCTCTCTTACTAATCTTTTCACCTCTCTCTTTCTTTCCACATATAACTCTCTCTTCCGCCTCTCAACTTCTTCCACGCCCCTATTTCTCATCTATTCATTGTATGCTTTCTTCTTTTGTGTCACAGCCTGTCTCACCTCTTCAGTCCACCACGCTGTTCCTTGCACCCCCCTCTGTCTTCTCTTCCTTCCACACACCACATCACATGCTGCACATATTTCTTCTGTAAATATCTAACACACACCTTCCACGTCTCCCATCTGCTCCAATTCATATTTGCCCAATCGTTCCTCCACTTCTCTCTTATACTCTGCCTTTTTCTCATCCTCTTGTAACCTTTCCACTCTCCTTGCAACTACTCCTTCCTCTCGTCTTTCCCTTCTTCTATTCCTCCATCTTACTTGCATCCTAATTCTGGCCACCACCAAGTAGTGGTCAGAAAGTCCACTCCCCCAACCTCTATACACTCTTGCATCCTTTACACATCTTCGCATCCTTTCATCCACACACACATAATCAATCATTGCCTTCCTTTCATTCAGTTCACCACCCACCCTTCTCATCACTCGCCATGTATACCTGTGGATCATTTTATGCCTGAAGAGGGTATTGGCTATCACCAACCCCCTCCCAGCACAAATGTCCACTAACGCACTGCCATTCTCATCTATCTCAGCAGGCACACCCCACTCGCCAACTATTCCATCCACCTTCACATTACCAACTTTACCATTCATATCACCAATCAAAAACACTCTCTCATTCCTTCCAAACTTTTCCATGCACATTTCCACATTTGTCCAGAACTCTTCTCTCACTCTTCTAGCACGATCTTGCGTTGGCACATACACACACACAATCGCCCACATTTGTATTCCAACTTTCAACTTTACCCACACAATCCTTGACCCAACTGATCCATACTGTCTTATGCTCTTCTTCCATCGTTTGCTCACAACTATACATACTCCTTCCTTTGCCCTCTCATTCTCACCTACTGCACATATACCCCACCCATACTCCCATTCTCTCACACTTTCTCCTCACCATTTTGTTTCAGTTATTCCACATACATCCACTTTCGCACCCTCAAGCACCTGGACAATCTCTCTCTCTTTCACCTCATCATTCTCTCCTCTTACATTCTATGTACTCATTACCAAGTCCTTTGTCCGGTCCTGGGTCGTCATCGTTTGGTCAGTCCTTGTCCGAGGCTTCTTGATACCTTGTACTGATGACAATACTGTACTGTCAAAGCAGAGGGAGTATCACCATGTGCAGTTTGCCACAATGGTAGAGGAAGTAACTCCACACTGTGCAGTGTTTGTGATAAGTGGGTGCATAAGAGATGTTGTGGTTTTAGGGGTAGGCTGCGCGATAATGTTGAATTCATGTGTGCGATGTGTCCGGCACATCATGTAGAGATTTTCAGACGTGAAAGGACTGACCTTGCTGGAGGGTCTCATTGTGTACAGTATCAAGGAGTTTTGTTAACTGAGGGACATGGTATGTGCTGGAGGTAGGGCTGGAGCTAGCCCTGTGGCTACAGTAAGGAGTGATTGGAGGAAGTTCAGAGAACTATTGCTTCTACTGACATTGAGAGGACTCTCCCTCCTTGCTAAGGGATCTCTGTACAAAGCATGTGTTAGGAATGCAGTGCTGTATGGTTTTGAGACCTGAGCAGTAATGGAAGAGGAGATCTGTTGGCTAAAATGCACAGAAATGACAAAGATTAGATGGATGTGTAGTGCATCCCTGAATGCAAAACCTAGGGGAGATTGTAATTAAAGAGTTGAGAGGAAGTAAGGGACTTGAATGTACTGGTGTTGTGACGAGGAGGGGTAGACTGAGATGATTTGGGCATGCTGAGAGGATGGAGGATGACATCTGGGTGCAGAAAGCGAGAAATGTGAACGCAACAGGAAGACTACAAGAGAACCTGGGATGCAGTCATATAGTGGGACCTCAGGGATAAGGGACTGAATAGGGAAGCTGCCAGAGACTGAGCAGTGTAGATAGTTGCCATTAGGTGACCAAGGTTGACGCATGCGAGCATGTTGATGCCTTTGTAAATGATACAATATAAAGCATGTCACACAGACACCAACAAAACTCTGTGCCAGTCTGCAAAGCTCTTGTTCACTATTAGCAAGTAGCATATAATAACTTGCATTGAAGAGATCTGAGAGGCTCCATCCTTCACCAATCATTAGTATCCCCATCCCTCTCTCTCTAATTCAATTTTTTTACCTCTCTCATATTATCTACATCCATATGTGTGCTGAGGAGCCATGGGGACATCACACATCCATGCTTAAGTCCTACAGTGATACTAAACCACTTGCTTAGAAAAACACCTACACATATACAGGCTTCACTACCATCATAAATGCTGTATTCTGAATTGCATTCACCAGCTTTCCATCAACACCATTCATCTACAAAATCTTCCACAATCACTCTATTTACCTTATCACTGGGCTCTTCAATTACTTTCTTTGAAAGTCCAGTTACACTACCTTCCTGTGTGGCAAAGATCCAGAGGAAAAACTTTACTGGTATATAAAAAGTGTCCCATAATTCAGTGTACTAGCTTTAGGAGGTAATTCTTGAGCTAATTTTAAGCAAAAATATATCAACATAGGTCTAATCATCAAACATTAAGGAGCTACAATTGCTGCATAACCTTATGGGCATATTATGAGGAAGATCATTTCTCCCACGTCATCAGTATTTGTTAAGCTGAAACGATTGAGAACTGGATCCATTCTGATAAAAGTATTTTTTTCCCAAATATAACCCAGGCCCTAAAGTTAGTGCATCAAGTCCTGGGATACCATAAATTATATCATTAACACAATAACACATATGTAAATAATGTAATTTACTGGAGGATAAATGCATAATTACTACATTAATATACAGTAACTTCATGTATTCAGAAATAAGCCTCTGCACAAAATTAAAACTGGTTTTACAGTTCATATTTTCCTCTACTGACTGTCATGTGAATACTGCTGAGTAGTTAAAAAAAGACTTGCACACCCACTAACCATACTACCACCCTCCCCACCTTGCCAAAAAAATAAAAAGACAAAACAAATAAAAATAAATAAAAAATAAAAAATAAATTAAAGATGTACAGTCATGGTCATAAGTGACTGCCTATCCTCCAGTACTCCGTGCCTCAGGCTGGCTCTTTCATGCATGGCAAGTCACAGTGGAATAAGAGGGACTGAGAAGGAGGGGCCAGAAAGAGAAGGGAAAGTGGGTGGGTGGACAAGTGATGGTGTGTGGGAGGAGTGAGGAAGGGGAGGGAGGGTACGTAGAGGAGAAAGAAATGCAAAGTGGTGGTCACATAATTTGTCTATTATCTATCATTCAGGGCATGAAGTTAATATTCGGTAGATAATGCTGCATTACACCTTGCATAGCAGTGTCAGATAACAGGCTTTAGATAGGTGGTGATGTTAAGGGCTGGCTCGTGAGAGAAATATACTAGCGTGACAGATCAAACATTAGTGCAGAGCCAGATATTTGTGTTTATCTGTGTATTTTACTCAAACACCCATTCAAAAAGTTTAATATCTCTAACTCTCAACTCAGTGTAGCTATCTCCATAAACCAAGACTATCTAAGATCACTGAATGAGGAGAACAAGAGGGTGGAAGTGGTGAATATGTTCAAGAGTGCGAGATATGCCGTGATGGCATTGTGTGAAACAAAGATGAAAGGGTGTGAAGTGGAGGAGTGGGAGGGTGCGAAATGTGTAAGATAAGGAATGAATGGGCAAGGAAGATGCAAGGAAGAAGTTGCTTTGTTGATGAATGAGGTGTGGTAGAGTGGAATGAGAGACTACAAATGTGTCAGCTCGAGTTGTATGCATGTCAGGTTCAAGTTTGAGAAGGTGAAGGTGGAAGCAATTGTAGCATATCCACCATGTGAGGACAGGAGTGAGAGAGAGAAAGACAGGCTTTGGGATGGGCTGGATGAAGTAGTGGGAGAAATGCCTAGGAGCTATAAAGTGATTGTAATAGGGGATATGAATGGAAGAGTAGGCACTGGTCCTGAGGATGACATAATGGGTTGTCATGGAGTACCAGGAGAAAATGATAATGGGAAACGACTAAAGGATGTGTTAGGAGAAGAGGTTGTGCATTTGTAACTCGTATTTCAAACAAAAAGATGCAAATAAATGTACATGGTATAGAGGGAACGGGAATCGTGTTGAAAAAAGTCTGATCGATTACGTGTTCGTAGAGAGGTCGATGATGGGAATGGTTGCGGATACAAGGGCTGTGAGAGGACAATGTGGAGGTCTGTCAGGTCATATGATTGTGATATGCAAGATCAAGCTGAGTAAGCGAGGTGGATCAGGAGAGAGAGAAGAGCAGTCAGGGAGAAAGACTGAAAGTTGAGAAGCTGAGGATCAAAGAAATGGCAGATGATTACTACAGGACCAAAGTAGAGGAGGAGTTAGAAGCAGTGAACTGGAATGAAATGGATCTGAACAGCCTCTGGGATGCACATAGGGATTGCTTAGTTAGGAATGCTAAAGCAGTGTGTGGTGTGGCAAGAGTAACAACAAAGAAGAAATGTGTGGCATGGTGGGATGAGGTTAAGGGAGCGGTGGAGGAAAAGAAGTGGCCAAAGAGGTTACAGGACAGGGGTTCAGTTGAAATAAGAACTGAATATATTGAGAGCAAGAAGCACGTAAAGAGACTAGTGATAAGGAAAAGGAGGAGGTAAATGATGATCCAGGAAGAAAAATTAATGCAAACTATTCTGAAAATAGGAAGTTATTCTGGAAAGAGGTGCGGAAATGTATAAGTGAAAGCGGAAAGAATGTGATGGTGTGACGGATGTAGGTAGTAGATAATCAACCCATAGGGATGAAGTAAGAACCAGATGGAAAGAATATTTTGAAAGCCTGATGAATGGGAACAGAGGGAGAAGAGCGGCTGTAAACATGGTTTTGGGGGTGTGCAGTGAAGGAATGCAGTGCCAGGAGACATGACACTCGCTAGACAGCAGAGAAGGCTCGTGAGAAGGACCATAAGGAGTTTATGGCATTCATGGGTCTGGAAAAAGCATTTGACAAAGTGGACAGAGAAGGACTGTGGAAAGTTTTGTACCTGTACGGTGTAGATGGTAAGCTGCTTGGTGCCGTCAAGAGTTTTTATGATGGTAGTGAAGCATGTGTAACGGTTAATGGACATCAAAGTGAATTGTTCATGATCGGTGAGGGCATGCAACAAGGTTGTATGATGTCCCCATGGTTGTTCAATATATATATGGGTGGGGTGATAAGAGAAGTAAAAACACAAGTAATGGAAAGAGGGATGGCGTTGATAATGAATGGTGATGGATGGAATATCTTAAATTTGTTGTATGCTGATGATGCGGTACTGCTTGCAAGTACCGGACAAGAATTGGTAGGCTAGTGCAGAGTTTTGCTGATGTCTGTGAGTGTCGTGCCTTGAGAGTAAATGTAGAAAAGAGTAAAGTGATGGTTACCGAAAGAGAAGGTGACTCCCAGTGCAATGTTACACTGAATGGAGAGAGACTGGAATTGGTGAAAGAGTTCAAATACCTGGGTACAGTGAAAGAAAAGAGAGGAAAATGTGCAAAAGAAGTTGAAAGTAGAGTGACACAAGGAAGAAAAGTAGCTGGTGCAATGAAGGCCTTGATAAGAAACAGGCTTGAGTGTTGCAGCTGCATGAGGCTTACATGAAGGAATGGTGCCAACTTTAACCTATGGATGTAAGACTATGGTGTGGCGTGAAAATGAAAAGTCAAAAGTAAGAGAAGTGGAGATGGGACTGCTGAGGAATGTATGTGGAGTACAGATGATAGATAGGATGCAAAATAATGTGATTCGTGAAAGATGTGGAGTGAGGAAGTCAGTGGACACCAGAACTGAACAAAGTGTATTGAGATGGTATGGTCACATGGAGAGAATGGATAACAATTGAGTGGTGAAAAAGGTATATCTGAATGAATCTGAAGGAGGGAGGAGATGAGGTAGGCCAAGGAGGTGGAGAGATATGGTAGAGGAGTGTGTGAGGAAGAGAAGTTTGGAAGTCGGTGAGGCTAGGGAACTGACAAGAGATCGAGCTGGCTGGATGAATGTTGTGAGGAGAAGTGCATGATCAGGGATTTGGCACCCCTTTTCAAAGTGGCAGCGTCCAGAGTGACTCAATCAGATACGTTTATGTGAAACTACAGATCGTAGTGAATGTTTTTGGCGTATCCGACAGAGTCACGATTCCAGGGGCTTGATTGATGAGTGAATGGAAGTGTGGCCCATTGGATTGGGCAAATTTGGGCTGTCTGGACATTGCTACTCCTCAGCCTGCCCTAGGGTGGGAAAGGAGGTCAGGATGATGATGATAATGATGATGGTGATATCTTGTGCAGAGGGTAGTATAGTCAAAGCAGGAGTGGTGTTGGACTATTTTCAACAACTGAGTGAGAAGTAACTCCATTTTGTGCAGTGTCTGTGATAAGTGGGTGCATAAACAATGTACGGTGGCAGTATTAGAGATAGGCAGCAAAATAATGCTGATTTTGTGTATGTGGTATGTAAAGAAGAGCATATATTACAAGAAAGACAGAGACGGATTGTTCCTGCTGGAATGTCTCTTGAGGATGTGGAAGAGTTTTGTTACTTGGGGGACATGATATATGCAGGTGAGGCTGGAGTTAGCTCAGCTGCAAGGTTAAGGACTGGTTGGAAGAAGTTCAGGGAGCTGTTGTCCCTGACACCAAGAGGGCTCTCCCTTAACGCTAAAGGATCTATGTATGCATCATGCGTTAGTGGCACAATGCCATATGGTAGTGAGAAGTGGACAGTGAAGTACAAGGATACTCGTAGGCTCATATGTAAAGAGATGAGAATGCTTAGATGGATGTATAGTGCCTCTTTGAATGACTGGCCTGGGGGGGGGTTAGAATTGTGAAAGAAAGGTTGGCAGGAAGGATGTGACTTAAATGTATCAGTTTTGTGATAAGAAGGGATAGACTGAGATGGTTTGGGCATCTGATGATGGAGGATGATAACTGGGTGTGAAGGGTGAGTGGTACGAATGTTGAGGGGAGAGCTGCAAGAGGTAGACTGAAAAGACTTTGGATGAGGACACCAAGTCCGACCTGCAGTATAAGGGACTGAATAGAGAGGCTATAACATATTGAGCAGTATAAAGAGCTGCCGCTAAGTGATCAAGGCTAATGCAGTTATGTATGTCGGAGCCTTATAAATGAATGAATGTTACCACCTAACATAATGAATTTCTGGGTTACAGTAAACCATTCCGTCTGTCAATCATAGTAGGGTTGCATGAAGATAGCACTACATCAAGTGAGTGGACAGTGGGTGCTCCCACCTATCATATCAACACAATAACATAACTACTGTATAACAATACAGAAAAACATGATAACCTATATAATTACTGATCACAGCAATCTCAGTAACAAATGGAAAACCATGGTTGTACTGTACATGCTCTGTCATGACAATTGCCACACTTCACAGCTCTCCCACATATTAATGAAATGACACTTTGGCAGTAAACAGTAACATCTACACTGGACATTGTACAAGACAACAATCACCACTGTTATTATTATCACACTGGCTCATCAACAGCCAATTACTTAACCCCTTCCATACAATGACACCTTTCATCTTACCAGTATATTCTTACTATCTTCAGGCAATCATACTGAGCTTAGAAGAAACTGGGCTGAAGGGATTGATACAGACTGCAGTAAGATGGAACTCACCCAAGCTGAATACAGTGTCTGGTAGATGCAAGAATAAAATTTAGTGAGACAGTTACTGAACCGAGGGGAATAAGATGGGTGGGTAAGCTCTAAAAATGGGAAAATGATAATGCATAAGAGGAGACCAACAATATAGTGAAATCACCCATACATGCATTATCTTGCTACAGTAGGTAGATTTTCTGTTTCTACTAACACATTGGGCATCCTGTAGAGCATTCAGGGTAATGCCAGACAATTTGGTCAGCTGAGGGAACTCACAGCAATCTGTGGCTCTAAACTACCTTGATCAACACAGTCCATGCCATGGACAAATATGAGATATTAATTTAAGGTGAACACCAGCAGAGGAAATTTCTGGCAGTCAAGGGGTTATAAAATAAAACTACCCTGGATCACTTTATCACTTAAAAGATTAAGCTTTCAACATCTTTTTTTGGTTTCGGACAACTTTCTTTTTTTCCAGGCACCTAATTTACCGGTTAGCAATTAGCCCCAACACTCAAGAATATGGTCATGGAAGGTCAGGTACAGATTTTACAATACGGTTGAAGGCAATTAAGGAAGGGATGAAACAGTGACTTACTGAAAAGTTTCTATTTGCAATGGTGTTTAAACCTGTCAGACTGACCCTCACAACCTACGCACAGCATGTTACCAACTACATTAACAGTCAATCCCTTAGACATACCAGCAGTCCTCATTACAAGTAAGAGTTACAGTAAAAGTCCAATATTTCGGCATCCAATTCCCCGGCAAATCTGACATTTCGGCAGTTTTGAGAAATAGTCCCATTTACGAAAATCTCCGATCGTTCGGCAGATTCTCTGATTTTTTTCATCAATCTTGAAATTCTCCATAAGGCTCGCCAGCTAGCTACCCGCCTTTACCCGCCTTAGTGAGTGAGATAGTGAAAGTGATGGAACGAGTCTACCACTGCCATGAAGCTCAGAGGCTAGCTCTTTCTCCTATAGCATAAAGAGAGGACAAACATGTAGTGAGTCTAGCATGGGAAAGAGAATCTGTTTCGCCATTTTTCCGCCATTCTTCCGAGTTGTTGCCGTGCTGCTGCTGACTTCTCTTGATTCTTCTGTGTGCTTTGTGAACTTCGTACCGAAATACCTCTGAAATTACTATTCGAGTGTGCTGGGGACTTCTTCCAGCAGTAGCAGACGCCAATCAACCCCTTCTATTGTACATATGTAAATAAGGAACCTACTATAAGTTTAGGTAAGTGCATGTGAACTTATAGGCCTACTGTACCATTACATTTCTATACAGTATGTTCACTACTTTCTTTATTTTTCATATTCATGTACAGAGATAGCCCGATTATCCGGGCTATATGGTGTTAAGGGGTGCCTGATTAATCCGAAAGCACGATTAATCCGGCGGAAACACAAGTACTGTACTGTTAGACTGATTTATTTACCGGTAAATGTACACTTAAGTACCAGAAAGACCTTTCCAGTTCAATGTATATTCCTCCAGCTTGTTTCAGTATTTTTCAGACTATATTCAGTTCGGTAAATCACGTTTTCTTACTGAAAGATTTCCTCCCTGTTAGTATCGTCACGTTCTAAAGCTGTACCTACGATTGTTTCCAGCACAATGGACGAAACTCATCGTACTCAAATGTGGACTTCGTTTCCCAACTTCCCAACTGAAGATTAGGTTAGGTTACATTATTAGGTGCAGTTAAGCTAGGTTAGGCCAGGTTTAAACACTTAGATTAGAACAGTGTCTTCTGCCATTACGTTAACGAATCAAAGAGTCGTCACACCAGAACAGATAAAAACAGCGGGGAAAGATTTAACAAGAAATGTTTATTTACCAACCCAGAAATAATCAGAAAAATATAACAGACTATCAGGATGAACTGATTTGGTAAGGTGCTTTTACTGCTTACAGCAAAGCATATGTTTACCCCCCTCAAATACTCAATGTTCGTGAGTTCAGAAATTTGTGTACTCCCGTGGCAGACCTTGAAACCATTTTTTCAAAGTTATAAAGTCAATTTCTTTTTCTTACAGATGTGAAAAGACTCGTCTGGTACACCTGGCTTTTGCCCCTCCTCCCTAAACCCATCTTGTGATTTGCTATGATTCGTGAAAGAAAATTAGGGGGCATGTTACATTAGAATTTAAACATAAAGTTAGGGTGCATGTTACTTTAGCATTTAAACATATCGGCGAAAACATCTGGGATGAAAGGACCGCCCAGCTGTTTGGGATTGTAGAGTAGGGTCGTATAAACATACCAGTGACCTTGGTTCCCTTCCCATAATTGTTCGCAGTTTTTATGGCTCTCCCTAACTTAACGTTACTGACACCGGTACAGTAAAGCATTGTTCAAGGCTAACAGCCATAAGGGGTTAATGGAATACATTATTGTTTGTATCAATACTCTCTTTCACACATACACGAACGAACAAAAGAATGTGCAATAAATGTACACTTAACTGTAAGGAGCAGAAATAACTGTATGCTCTGTCGGTCCGAAATGTGTTGGGAAGCGACATCGAACAATGAATGTGGAACTGAATGCCACCTTACAAGAACACTTGAGATGAAAGTATTTTTTCTTATTAGTAAACATAATTGTTCCATTTCGTCCCCTATAATTGTGAAACTCTTAAATTTTCGTCCAAGCATACAGCGTAATAACCTTACCAATTCAATTCATATTCTCTAGTTTGTTTTTGTATTTTTCTAGTTTGTTTTCTTATTATCATAACGTTCCTTAAGCCTTACCTACGTTTGTTTCCGGCATATTGGAAGAAACTTACTCATAATTAGGGTGCATGTTACATTAGCATTTAAACATATCGGCGAAAACATCTGAGATGAAGTGGCAGGCCGCCTGACTGTTTGAGATGGTAGAGGAGGGTCGTGAAAACATACCAGTGACCTTCGTTCCCTTCCCATAATTGTTCGCAGTTTTTTATAGCTCTCCCTAACCCAACATCCCTGACACCGGTACAGTAAAGCATTGTTCGAGGCTGACAGCTATGATGGGGTTAATGGAATGCATTATTGTTTGTATTAATTCTCTCTTTCACACATATAGTACACTTAAGAACGAACAAAAGAGTGAACAGTAAATGTAAGAGGAAGAAATAACAATGCTCTGTTGGTCCGAAATGTGTTGGGAGGCGCGATACCTAACGAAAAATGCAGAACTCAATGCTAACTTACGAGAACACATGAGATGAGTATTTTTTTTTTCTGATTAGCAGACATTCTTGTTTCATTTCGTTCCCTAAAACTAGGAAACCCATTACTTTTCGTCTAAGCATACAGCCTAAAGACCTCACCAATTCACTTCATATTCCTCCAGTTTGTTTTCTGTGTTTTTCTATTTTGAGGGTAGTAAATTACCTTCTCTTGCTGAAAGATTTTCTCTTTTATCACGTTCTTTAAGCCGTACCTACGATTGCTTCGGGCATAATGGATGAAACTCATCATACTCAAAAGTGGATTTAGTTTCCCAATTTCCCAACTGGAGCCCAGGTTAGGTTAAATTATTAAGTAGTTAAGCAAGGTTAGGCTACGTCAGGAATAACAGTTGCCTCACCAAACTCCATCCTACCACCCTTGTGATTGAGTTGTGAGCAGGAGGTGTGGGTGGGGGCAGGGTGAGCAAGACCCTCTCTGGTTTATCCATGCCTCTCTCCCTAGAAACTGGATGCTTCCTGTTTAAACCGGAGCTATCGTACGGATAATTCTATGAATTACTATACCACTGAACCAGTGGGTCACAGCCCGGATATACCGAAAGCTGGATAATCGAGCTTCCACTTTATAGTACTGTATTCATTACAGTATTGTACAGTATCAAACAGTATACAGTACTCTCTCCAAACACATTTGTAATGATATGAGTAATGATTATAGTGTTCACCGAAACATATAAGGTACTGAGTGGGTAGGGTTTTCGATAATTCGGCAATTTTGATATATCGGCACTTGCCTGGTCCCATAGATGCCGAAAAATCGGACTTCTACTGTATGTTCCAGAAGAAGCACAAAGCTTTTCATACAACAAAATTGGTGGAACTGGTAAATCATCTATGCAAGCAACAATAGAACTTAATAGCAAGTTTTCAGTGCCCTACTCTGGACTATATCTATCTATCTATCTATATATATATATATGACTTTACACTCCCTCTTCTGTCTTTCTTTCCTTCATTCTTTCCTCTTCCTTCTGCCTGTGGGTGACTCTACAATGAGTGACAAGCCAAATGGTTTCCTGAACACCAGGAAACCATTTACTACGCTGGGTGGTAACCATATAACCAAATTTTGGTGCCTGGTGGTTTAGTGGGTAATTATCGCACTCCAATCGGATTGAGCCGGTGAAGGTTGATATCCAAGGAATGGTTGGGGTTGATTGCTGATGTAATGCCACTCAGGGATGAATGAGGCTGGTCACTCTCATCTTAAATGTCGGGACCAACTGCCTAGCCCTGGGCCCCTAAGCTCCTCATGGGGCAATGAAGGATTGGATGGATGGATGGATGGATGGATGGATATATATATATATATATATATATATATATATTTATATACTGTATATATACACACTCCCTCTTGTCTTTCTTTCCTTCATTCTTTCCTCTTCCTTCTGCCTGTGGATGACTCATACTGAGTGACAAGCCAAATGGTTTCCTGCACACCAGGAAACCATTTACTATGCTGGGTGGTAACCATATAACCAAATTTTGGCACCTGGTGGTTTAGTGGGTAATTACGGAGCTCCAATCAGATTGAACCGGTGAAGGTTTATATCCAAGGGCTGGTTGGGGTTTATTGCTCATGTAATGCCACTCAAGGATGAGTGAGGCTGGTCCCTCTCATCTTAAATGTCAGGACCAATTTGCCTAGCCCCAGGCTCCTACGCTCCTCATGAGCCAACGTAGGTTTGGATGATGAATGATGAAATATATATATACTGTATATATATATATATATATATATATATACACACACACACACACAGTCACTACTCATTTTACGATAGGGTTAGGTCAGGTCATACCTTATCGTATACCGATTTTATCGTAAATTGGGAGATTGAAACTCATGATAAAAGGGGGGTTACGTCAACTCAACTTCCCAAAGTCACCTAACCAAGACTGAACCATAAATGACAACCCACCATCATTCCTTCCTGTGTTGGTCCAAGCCGTCTCCAAGTCATCACCCCCGAGGCTGGGGGACAGCCTGTGCTTACAGGCACTAGTGGTCAGCCTCTGAGTCAGACAGGAACAGGTTAGGAGGAGGGGAATCCAGGTGAGTGCTGATTGGTAAGGTTGGTGAGGCAGTCGAGCAGCTGGTGGGGGGTCTAATGGCAGCTGGCTTGAAGAAGGCGGTGATGCTGGTCTGTGAGGCTTGCCTCCAACGTCGGTCAAAGTGCTCACGATACACCTAATGCCTGATTGACCTGGTAACGGGCAGGGGAACTCCTAGTGGAAATCAGGTCACGTTCTCCCATTTGCTCCATAAACTCGTCAATGCCATTAATGAACTGTGTAAGGAAGGTGACTGACAGTTCACGCCGTGGCTGTAACTCTGGTTCGTGCTCTGCCTCATGTGCCCTCTGTTCTTGAATTTGGAGGAGCTCCTCATTTGACAGTTCTTCTGAGTGGCTCTGTAGCAGTTCTATGACATCTTCCTCATCAACCTCATGGAAGCCTGCCCTATGAGACAGGGACAGAATCTGCCCATGGATATCCTCAACAGATGAAGCTGGAGTGTGAGAGGAAAAGCCAGGGAAGGAGTACACACAATCAGGCCAAACTTTTTTCCAAGCAGAGTTGAGTATCTGTGGCGTCACCTCCTTCCATGCCAGCACGATGTTGTTGATGGCTGCCTTGATGTTGTATCCTCCCAAAAACCCCTCACCGTCACCTCAGCGTCTGTATCTATGGCCCGCACCAATTGCTCCATGGTGAGGCAGAGGTAACGTGCCTTGATGGCAGCAATCACACCCTGATCCATTGGTTGTAGGATAGAGGTGGTGTTTGGCAGTAAAAACATCACTTCAATGTTGTCCGCCCATTCCTGCATGCCTGGAGGGTGGCTGGGGGCATTGTCCACCAAGAGAAGGAACCAACTGGCCAAGTTGCAACGGGAGGCATACTCCTTCAGCGTCCCCAACAGATAGCCAGTGATGTAGTTCTGGCAGAGGCTGATGGTAAGCCAGGCTTTTGGGTTGGCTTTCCAAATAACCCCCAGCTTTTCCTTGACAAACCCAGCCAAGGCCCTTGGGTTCTCCCAGTGATACACCATCAGGGGCTTCAGCTTTAGGTCTCCCTCGGCATTAGCCCCAAACAGAAGTGTAACTCTATCCTTTGATGCCTTGAAACCTGGCGCCTTCTTCTCCTCTTGAAAGATGTAGGTTTTCTTTGACATCCTTTTCCAAAATAGCCCAGTTTCATCAAAGCTAATCACCTGTTTGGGGCTATAGCCCCCTCTGGTGATTCGCTGTTGCAGCAGGGTGGGGAAACTGGTGGCGGTCTCAACGTCTGCACTCGCTGCCTCGCCGTGCACGATCAGTCCCTTAAGGCCAGCCCAGTTCTTGAAGCCGACAAACCACCCAGGACTGGCCTTAAAATCATCCTTTGGCTTCTCCACAGCCTTCTCTCTCATCGTCTCCCACAGTGAAAGGGCCTTGGTGGTGGTGATGGACATTGAGAGCGGTGCCTTTCATCAAGTCTTGTCCTCCACCCACAGCTGCAGGAGGCGCTCCATCTCCTCCATACAGGAATCCCTGACCTTGGTGATCCTCTTGGCCCCCATTGTGGATGAAGTCTCACTTGCTGCACGTACAGCCGCCATATTTTTCAGGACAGTTGAGACAGTCGACTGGGGGAGCTTGTGGGAATTGGCAATCTTGCTGGGGCCTTGGCCATTCCTGTTCCTCCTAACAATGTCCAACTTAACATCTAGGGAGAGTGAACGCCTCACCCTCTTAGACAGCCCATCATTGCCCTCACTCGCCCGACGCTTCTTACCACCTCCTATAGCACTGTGGCATCCACCTGCACCACCCGCAACACCAACCTAAGCACTGGGGCCCATAACTGCACCATCCTTAGCACTGGGGCCCATACCTGCACCTCCCTTAGCACTGGGGCCCATACCTGCACCTCCCTTAGCACTGGGGCCCATACCTGCACCAACTGCAGCACTGGGGCCCATACCTGCACCAACCATAGCACTGGGGCCTACAATGGCACTGACCTTACCACCAGGCACACAAATCCACAGTACTGTACAGTAATTCACCAGTAGAAATTATCACACCAGTACAGACTGGATTACTCATGTACAGTAAATTGTTGCAACAACGCAATACAGTACAGTAATCACATTTGCGTAAAGTTGGCCTGATGCTACACGATGTCTACTGTAGTACGATGTTTGGCTGAGAGGTGATGATAACAGGGGAGCACACAAGAACAAGTTGAAAAGACAGGGCTTTGAAGGGGTGGCAGGACCTGAACCATAACAATGCGCTGCATGCCGGGGCCACCATCTTGCCTGAGACAAGCGACGGTCACCTTGCTTTACCGATGGCAAAATCATTATAGCGGGAAATTTATCATAAATCGGATTTTGAGGTGGAATTATCATAAACCGAATCATCATAAAACGAGTAGTGACTGTGTGTGTGTGTGTGTGTGTGTGTGTGTGTGTGTGTGTGTATATATATATATATATATATATATATATATATATATATATATATATATATACAGTAATCACTCTAATATCCGGATGCCCAATATCGGAACATCCCAACTATCCGGACATAAGAATGTTTCATACTGTACTTTTTTCCATACTATACTTACCTCATTTCACTCTTTAATGTCCTTTATTGGTGTGAATAGGGTGTTAGGAGCTATGCATATGCAGTAGGAAGGTGTTTTTCTGAGTTAGGCTAGGTTAGGGTCCATAAGTACCAGTCCAGAAGCCAGTCACCAGAATGTTTATTGTTGTATGAACCTACTTCTAAACCCTCATTTTATGTTTCTTTTGTATTTATTTCAGTCATTTATGTGCCTTATTGGTGTGATTTGGGTCTTAAATAGGTGCTATGCATGTCCAGAGGGAGTTGTATAGGTGTTTCTCTGAGTTAGGGTCCATAAGTACAAATCCATAAGCTGGGGTCCAATATCCGGACAGAACCAATATCCGGACCTACCTATGGCTCTATTACGTCGGATATTGGAGTGATTACTGTATATATATATATATATATCGATATTGGAGTGATTACTGTGTGTATATATATATATATATATATATATATATATATATATATATATATCAGCCGTGGCTCAGTGGGTTAGAGCGCACCGCTCTGACCGAAGGGTCGGAGGATCGAATCCACCCAAGGGTCATTGGTAGACATCAGGAAGGGCATCCGGTCATAAAATGCTACACGCTCCAGTATATATATATATATATATATATTATATTTATATATATATATATATATATATATATATATATATATATATATATATATATATATACACATATATATATATATATATATATATATATATATATATACTGTATATATATACACACACACACACACACACACACTATAAAATACAAAACAAAACTCCTTTCAGCCTCACCTCCTCTTTAGATAGGTGTTCATCATTGTCGCCATCAATCTGCTTGAAGACGTTGACCACCGGGGGAGCGTCACCAATCGAGATAAGCTCAACCTCAAATACCAGAGTAGCACCTGTGGACAAAAATGATATTATATGATGTTGTACTATATGGACAAATTCTGAATAATGTGCACTGGAGGTATTATGGTACAGGAATCCCTTGTTAAAATCTCATTAATTAAAGAGAAATTGCTAATTAAAGCCCCTAAGATATCTATGAAGCTTCTCTATTAGTTGTGTACAATTCACTGAATTAGGTAGGGGGGAGGGGGAGTCTTATTCATTCCAAAGACTGCCTGTACAGTATATGTATTATACTGTAATGAAGCTCAGATAGAAATCTCATCTCTAGGTGTACTGGAACCACGGTCTGCTCAAGTAGAATCAGTCAGCTGTTTCCAGGCTGCAGGTTTGTTGAGTCAAAGCAATACCTTCACCCTTTTCTCCCACACACACACCCCAACTCTTGTTCCTAGCCTCCCAACTCTCTTTCTCCGAGTCTCAACCAAACATCATCCAAACCCACACACTCTTTACCACCTTCAATTATCATAACAAGATAACTCAGCTGAAATGATTCTGCTAAGCACTTTTCTGATATCACATATGGCTTCTTAATATGGCTATCTCATCTCTTTGAAGGAAGTGCAGGAGGTAAGAGGTGGAACGCCTGAGAGCATGGTAGGGAAGATATCTGACTTACAAATTCTATCTTTCTCAAAGACGTTTTTTTTCAGCACTCCTTCAAGAATGCTTCATCCTAACTTGGGAGCACTGAAAATGTATCTACAGGTCTATACTCCAGTCCATACTGGCACTTTCAAGCCAACAGCTCATTATTTTCACCTTGTTATCTCCAGGAAATTTTATTCAGCTCTGGACAGACATTCTGAACTAGAGAGGTTAGAGTGGTTAGAAACAGCCTTCATTACGAAAGGCCTCCAAATGGATGAATACAAATGTCTGGAGATAAAAACAAATCTATAAAACATGGCATTGCATTGAAGAGGTTAACGCCTAGCAATGTCAGAATGCAAGACAAAATGAAGAAGACAGGACTGGGGATAAGGAAAATTGGTGAAGAAACTGGTGTCAGGGAGAAGGAAGGGGGCGTGAGATATGAAACTGGGGGAAGGGGAAAGGAAGAAAAAAATACATAACGGGGTGGAGAAAAGGATGGAAATTGGAAAGGATGAGGGAAGGATAGGAGAAAGGGGTACAGGGAGCAGGGAGAGGAGAGCTAAATAAAACAATAGGAAATGGATGGAAGTTGGACAGGAAGAGGGAAGGATATGAGAAAATGGGAAAATGCACAAGATCACAAGGAGAGGATAGGAGAGAGGAGTTGTGGGAAGGGGAGAAGGAAGAGGAGTGTAGAAGTTAAGTCAGGCTGGAAAGTGAGATGAGAAAAAAGAAAGGACGGGGGGAGAGGAAATAATGGAAGGATGGATGAACGGATGAAGAATAAGACAGCTAGAGATGGCAAGACACAGATGGAAGAGGGGTATTTGAAATAACAAAGGATACAAGACAAACTACAGGGTACACACCCATCATCCTAGGTGGTGATTTCAATGCCAAGGCGTCGGCCTGGCATGTCAACAACCCTGACACAGACAGAGGGCTAGTACTACAATCCCAACCAGATAATATTTTCATACTCAATAATCTCCATCAACATACCCATATCCCACACCAAGCCCTCTTCCTCCCATCATCCCCAGACATCACCTTTTGCTCCCCAAACCTCACCCCCACAACCTCCTGGAGAGTGGTCAAAACCCTTGGCTCTGACCACCTTCCAATCATCATCACTACCAAAACCAGAATCACCCCAGCTGGCCACAGACACACATACATTAATTATATGAGAGCCAACTGCAAGACTTTCACAACTGAACAGAACAACACTTTGAAACATTAAACAGTACATCCATCACAAACATCAACACTGTAGTGCACACTTTCAATACAATTATTCAGAATGCAGACAAAAGCCACATCCCTAGAGGCAACAGAAAGACACAACCCCAATTCACACTAGAAATTCAGGCCTTATCAGTCAACGCGACACACTACGACACTCCTCAACATATACAGGACACTGTACAACAAATACAAGAACCCAACACTCAAATAAACAATAAAATATCAGAACAGCAAACACTAACTTGGAATAATTATCTCCAAACACCTGACCACAAAACAAACACCAGCAAACTCTACAAAACACTAAACAGCATCACACTCTCCAGCAGCAACACTACACAATCACATGCTGCCAACACAACAACAGAAACCATACCCTCAAACAAGCAACAAGCACTCTCATCAATCACTTTCACATGTCAGCCATCTAAACTCCATCGCGACAACAGACGTGTCATCTGATGCAAGAGACAGTTTCCCACAGACCCAGACGTTGCACCTTTCACTTACGACCAGACAAAGCACACCACTGGCAACCTTAAGCATTCATCTGCCTGTGGACCAGACAACATAAGCAACATTCACCTTAAACACCTTGGACCACAAGACATACAAGCACTCAACAACATATCAAACTACAGCTACTCACACAACATAATACCCAACATCTGGAAGCATGGCACTATCATCACTATCCCCAAACCCAACAAAGACCTCACGTTACCTTCCTCACACCGCCCCATCACACTCCTCTGCACCCCCTCCTAAGTCACTGAATGACTGGTACTACAACTAGTTACACCACACATCCTCCTAGCTCCTCCAAAACATGGTTTTAGGCCAATACACTCCACAAACAAACACTCGTCTTACAGACCTTACACTGAGAGTTTTTGATGGCATCAATTCAGCTGGGCCACCACACAGAACACTCCTAGTCACACTAGACATTAGCAAAGCTTTTAATGCCATCCCCTGCCACAACCTCAAAAACAAAATATTCAACACAAACATGCACAATGACATAAAAAGATGGCTGGCAAACTTTTTAGCAGGCAGATGTGTACTGTACATGTAACAACTGCCGGTCAGTCATCGAACACCAGAAACTTCACAATCAGCGTCCCCCAAGGATCTGTTTTGTCCCCAACTCTCTTTAACCTACACAAGCACGACATACCCACACCCCACAGCCCAACAAATACACATAGCTTCCTAAGCGGACAATGTAACACTTATGTGTACATATCAAAACACAAACACAGCCGCACACATCCTCCAACCTTACCTTAACACACTACACAAATGGTTCAGCACAAATAGGCTCAAAATAGCCCCAACCAAGCTACAGTGACCCTTCTCACAAACTGGACAGCAGAACACAGTCACATTCAACACCTCACCATAAACAACACTCCCCTACCACACACACACACACACACACACACACACACACACACACACACACACACACACACACACACACACACAGCAAAATCCTTGGTGTAACATACATCAATGTCATTTAAACAACACACCACAAACATTACAGATTAATAAACACCAAGATTTAACACCTAGGGTCACTTGCCCATACAACATTTGGACACAACAAAGAAACCACCACCACCACAGTATACAAACATCACATACATTCAGTGATGAATTATGCATGCCCTGTTTGGGCTTCTTACCTCACAAAAACACACTACAACACTCAACAGACCATGCAGAACAAGGCACTAAAAATAATCACAGGCTGCACAGCTACTACACCCACAGACTGCCTACACCAAAAAACCAAAGTCTTCAAAGTCAAGGATCATCCAGACATGAGAGGCACCCAGATTCTCGCCGCAGCCCTCACAAACCCACACCATCCACTACACTACATAGCAGCACATCCACACACACACCAAGGAACATCAAAACAACACCCAGTACACGATATCATACACAAATACTGTCATCTCTCCCCCCTCGCCTGCCTCAAACCAGCTTCCAGAAGCACATCCATACTCTAATCACTCGCCGCTCCATCCAGTCACTTAAAGACAACACACAGCTGCATAAACAGCCTCCTGATATCCACCCTTCTGAATCCTATCTCCCTCATGAGGACAGGGTCCACCTGGCCAGGCTGAGATGTGGGCATCATCCAGTCCTCTTGGGTTATCAGAAAAGGCCAGATGACTCCGTCGCTGATGGCTTTCCAGGATGCAACACAGCCCCGCATACTATTAAGCACATTATGGAAGACCGCATTGCACACAATCATCTGCACCAACAACACAACATACACTCCTTGAGAGCTCTCTGGGAAAGCCCGGTCACGGCCATGGCCTTCCTTAGGAACTCGGGGCTGTTCGGCTAGACTGCCTATGGATCAACTACTACTACAGGGTACTGAAACTGGAAATAAGTACTGTATCAACTAAATCTAACATTTCAATTATTAACTTGAAAAATAACAATTTTCTCTTCACTCATTTCTCCATCTTTTTCTTACCGTTTTTTCCCACTCATAATAAACTGATAGCTGAAGCGATGACTGTCACATTATCATGGCAATGAACAAACATCCAATACTTAAGGGTTTACAATACAGGTATTGTCTCTTGTTTCTTTCCCGTCAGATGAAGGAAATCAATACATAAATGCAAAAACCACTATAAATGTGTTCACATATCAAACCTTTTTTATTCTAGTGATGTAATATTAGGTAAGGTTAGGGCTAACACCAAAGAAAGTCTGTAAAACTAGGATGTCTTGAATTTGTCAGGTTTGGCTGCAAACATTTTCTTAATACCTTTTTGCTATGGTATTTTATGATAATTTTCAATATATAATGATAGAAAAAATATACTTTATGCAGCCATATATATATATATATATATATATATATATATATATATAGCTATCTATTGCCAGACGCCTCAATCCCGTTCGGGGTGGCCACAAACAAATCGCCTCCACGTCGCCCAGTCCCCCGCCATTTCACTGCCCCGCTCCCAACTCACACACCCCTCTTATATATATATATATATATATATATATACTCTAGAGCATTCTGGAATGTAGGCTACCTATACCAATATAACTAACACACACAGTACATAAAATAATAACACTGACACAATAACATAAACATAACATAAATGCAGTACATACTGGAATAATATAAATGATGTCACAAGTTGGATAGAACCGGTGGAGTGAAGCAGGAAGGTGGCCATGATGCTTTTCATGAATGAAAATATCTTTTTGTGTGTGTTACAAATGGCCTTTTTCGAGTCTAAACCTTGTTAAAATTATACTGTGTTGTGCAGCTGACTGCGTATAGTTTTATATGAGGGAATAATGGCCAGACTTTTGTGAGAATCCCGGGCTTGCACGGGCATATGTCAGGCATTTGATAATACTGCCCGTCCTCAGCCCATGTCCATGAAATCCGAAATCCGGAATATATATATATATATATATATATATATACTGTATATATATATATTTCATTCATTCATTCATTGCCAGACGCCATGTATCCCAGACGGGGTGGCCAAGGGCTTAGAGTTAATTGTTTTACAGGGAGGGGCACTAATCCTCCACCAACCCCACTTGACGTAGGGATATATATATATATATACATATATGCTATGTGCTCAGGAGCCAATTACAGGCTCATTTACTTCAAACTGTATAGGTTCCACTGGGTTTTGTTCACAGGCAGCACTACAGTATGTCAAAATATGATGGTTACATTTAGTGACAGTCTGAGTTAGTCTATCTATCTACTTCCAGATGCCCTAATCCCAGAAGGTCTTTGAGTCTGTGATTTTACGAGGAGGGGAACTAACCCTCTGCCAGCCCATTTGTTGACACGAGGGAACACATATGGGTTGGTTATATGGTTACCATCCAGTGTTGTAAATGGGGTCCAGCTTACAGGAAACCATTTGGCTTGTCACTACATAGTCCTAGGTCAATACTGTATCTAATTTGGTCAGGTTAGGTCCAATGGGAGTCTTAGTCCGCTAAGGTGATTTTGTGTGATTAGGTTAGGTTTTGTGGTGGGCAATACAGTATTATAATGAATGACACCTTCAGTCAAGGCTATCATTTGCACTTTATTTTGTTTTGGAGGGTACGAAAGTCTTACATACAATTAATGGCACCGTACCAAGAGTTCTGTACAGCACAAGTCATGCTGTTATTTAATGCATTTCAATACTTTACTCTTCTAAGCAAGCATTTGCTGGTTTGTATGTTTTCTGCACCCAGTACCAAAAAATCTTTGCATATATAGTATCTCACAACTGCACTAAAAATAGAAGATGTCTCCATTACACTCTGTATCATTACATATTCCTGGTTTAATATTATCATCATTGATACGTAATTTTGGTTCTGTTACACCTAAGCTCCCTCTTGTTGGAGGATAACTGTTTTGGGTCAAACATTATTACTGGGACCTGCTTCATGCTCACTGGACCATGCATTTGTATCATCATATATACTGTATATATATACTCTATGTACATATATATATATATATATATATATATATATATATATATATATATATATCTATATATATATATATATATATATATATATATATCTATCTATCTATATATATATATATATATCTATCTATCTATCTATATATATATATATATATATAATATATACAGTATACATACTACATATACAATAATCCCTGTAATGTCAGGACGCCCAATTTCCGAACATCTCCAATAACCGGACATTTTCATCCCGGGATCCAATATTCCCAAAATGGGCCAAAAACCGCAAAAAATTCGAAAAAAATCCGACTTTTTTCCCACCCAATATTTGAAATTGCCGCATGGCGCCGAACAGCTGTTACACCATGGTCCCTTCACCCCTTCCTCCCCCCTCCTCCCTCTCCTGTCAGGGTTGCCATTTGGTATTTTTCATTACCAAATGTGGGCCAATTTGGTAATGAAAAATTTGTTTGGTAATGAATCAGAATAATACAATACCAAACAGATTTTTCACATGCATGAGGATACACAGGATGGAGATGGTGGATTGTTTGCTCTCTCTGACTAATTTGGTAGCCTATATTGCGTGATAATAATCAACATGCTGTTAATTATAAGAAGAGTGATTACATGTATTTCCACTTGTGTATATAATTAGTGAAGAACAGATGCTAGCTTTACGAATTTGGTAATGAAAATTGAGGAGTTTGGAAATGTGGCCGTTGCGATCTGGCAACTCTGTTACCCTGTCATCATCAACAGTCACTGCCTAACTCCGATCGAGAGCAGATGCTTATAGCAATGCAAGCCACAGGTGCTCGTTTTTTGTGAATAAACAGTGAACAAACTGCAATACTTCGCCACTAGAACACACCGGAATTTCCAGTGTTGTGCAGTGTTAAGAAATTGGAATTTAGAGTGCAGAGGATTAACTGTCGACTGCAAACTGGCGGTTCAAACCAGTCCAGGAGCCAGGGACTTGTAAGTACCCAGAATGTTTAAAATTGTATAAAGTCACCTCTAAAACCTCATTTTATGGTTCTTTTGCATTTATTTCAGTCTTTTATGTGCCTTATTGGTGTGATTTGGATCTTAAATAGGTGCAATGCATGTCCAGAGGGAGTTGTATAGGTGTTTTTCTGAGTTACGGTCCATAAGTAGAAGTCCAGGAGGCTGGGGCCCAATATCCGGACTGGACCACTATCCGGACATGTCTTTGGCTCTTTTACATCGGATATTGGAGGGATTACTGTATAAGTAATCCCCCCACTACCTGATGTAACAGAGCCAAAGGCATATCCGGAAAGTGGTCCCGTCCAGAAAGAGGGCCCCTGACTGCTGGATTGGTACCTAGGGACCCTAACCCAGCCAAACTTTGAAAGCCACCTAAATAACTCCCTACCGGACATGCATAGCACCTATTTAAACCTATTTAAGACCCTATTCACACCAATAATGGACATAAAGCATGAAATAAATGAAAAGGAACCACAGAATGAGGAATTAGAAGCGAGTATGGAAAATATTTAGCAGTGTACGAACTACTTACAGCACGCCTGTGGCTGCATTCTCTAAGGCTTTGGCAGTGATGAAAATGCTCTTGAAGCATGTACAGTAATCCAGTGCTGTGCTGCACTTGATTCTTTGCACTGTGAGTTATAGTTGTTTAACACTGCACATTCTGTTCTTAATTGCACCATGCCAGTTTCAACAGCCAGTTTGCACTCCACAGTTAATCCTTTGCATTCTAAATTCTAATTTCTTAACGCTGCACAACACTGTAAATTCCCATGTGGTCTAGTGGCAAGGTATTGCAGTTTATTCACAAAAACGAGCACGTGCAGCATCCACTGCGATGAGCATCTACTCATGATGGCAGTTAGGCGGTAACTGGTGAGGGGGGAGGAAGGAAGGGGTGAAGGGGTCGTGTGTAAACACAGCTGGCCTGTTCGGCGCCGCACGGCAATTTCAAATTACAGGTAGGAAGAATTCGGATTTGGGGGGGATTTTTTTCTTTTCTTGGCCATTTTTGGGTTCCGAAGGTCCAGGCTCACAATGTCCGGTAAGTGAGGAGTCTGGAAAGTGGGCGTCCGGATAGTAGAGGGATTACGTACACACACACTCACACACACACACACACACACACACACATATATATATATATATATATATATATATATACAGTCCTCGTCAGAAGTATCGTGCACCCTGTGTCCCTCCTACAAAACAAACCTTTCAACATTGAAAAAACATATAATAATGCATTATATTTACCTTTAATGCTTGGTAGGGTATCCTTTGCTCTTCTTCATGGACCTGAGATGTTGTGGAAGTGAAAGGGCGAGGTTCCTCAGGTGCTGGGGTGGTATTTTTGCCCAGGACTCACAAATGGCTGCTTTCAGCTTAGGGAGAGAGCTCACGTCCTTCCCTTGGAGATTCTTCTTTACAAGGTACCAGAGGTTTTCTATCGGGTTGAGGTCTGGGCTATTGCCTGGCCAGTCTTTCACGAAGGAGACCTCGCAGTCAAGAAGCCAGTTGGTGACCAATTTGGCTTTATGAGCAGGTGCACCGTCCTGCTGAAACACTCGTGCACCTGTGAGCTCGAAGGACTCAAGTAAATGATCACAAAGAAGCTCCAGGTAAACGTCCTGATTCACTCTGCAGTTCTTGGGAAGCACAACAAGCTTCCCCAAACCCTTCCCAGAGAAACAACCCCATACCATAAGTGAATCAGGGTATTTAACTGTGCTCTCCACGTAACAGGGGTCAAGCAGGTCACTACTTTTGCGCCGGTACACGCGCGCTCCTCGATTACAGGTAATACTAAATGTTGCCTCATCAGACCACAACACTGACAACCATTGGTCCTCACCCCAGTTAAGGTACTTGTTTGCAAAGGCAAGCCTACGAAGTCGCTGGTTGCTAGAGAGAAGAGGCTTTCTCACAAGCCTGTGACTTGTGTAACCAAGTTCATGGACTCTTCAAGACACCGTGCACACTGAAACCTCACCAAACACTTACGGGTTGCTCTCCTTAATTTTCCTTGCACTCACATGAGGATTAGACTCCACTACATGTTCTACCTCATTAACAGACCTCGGGGAAGTTTTCCTGGGCCTACCAGACCGTGGTTTCTTTGTAGGAACATCACCACTATTTTCCACTCGAAAACGGGCACACCACCTCCGCACTGTCCATCGAGCCACACCAACCAAATCACTACTTTCCTTCGTGGGGTGGCCTGCCGCCTTTAGAGCAATGATCTGTGATATGATTTCACTTGAAAGTTCACAGGTAGGGGCCATAACAAAGTGGCGAAAGCCAAAACACTGCGGGACACTAGGTAAAAAATGGCGCAACAAGAGAGGTAGGAGTGGCGGAGTTCCTCTCTCACGCAGCCCGTAGGCAACTGAGGTTGCAGCCAACCAGTGTGCAGCAAGGCCTCAAGTTGCCGTGATGTCATGTTAGCAGCCCAAACATCTGGCTCAATTTTTAGTACCAAATAATGGTGATTCGTTTTTTGCCGAAAGTATTGCGCGCCCTGACATAGGCGCTTGATACTTCTGACAAGCACTGTATATATATATATATATATATATATATATATATACATGCCAGTATATATATATATATATATATATATATATATATATATATACTGTATATACTATACCACGTTGAGTACACCACTTCCTGTCCGATCAGCGAAGTTAAGCAACGTTGGGTCTGGTTAGTACTTGGATGGGTGACCGCCTGGGAACACCAGATGCTGTTGGCATAACATTCTCCCTACGTGTCAAGTGGGGTTGGTGGAGGATTAAGTGCCCCTCCCTGTAAAAACAATTAACTCTAAGCCCTTGGCCACCCCGTTTGGGATACATGGTGTCTGGCAATGAATGAATGAAAATATACTATACACATATATATATACTATACATATAAATATATATACTATACATATATATATATATATATATATATACTATACCACGTTGAGTATACCGCTTCCCATCCGATCAGCGAAGTTAAGCAACGTTGGGTCTGGTTAGTACTTGGATGGGTGACCGGCTGGGAACACCAGATGCTGTTGGCATCCCTGCGTGTCAAGTGGGGTTGGTGGAGGATTAGTGCCCCTCCCTGTAAAACAATTAACTCTAAGCCCTTGGCCACCCCGTTTGGGATACATGGCGTCTGGCAATAAATGAACATATATATATATATATATATATATATATTATAATTATATGTATATACTATACATATACATATAGAAATCCCTCTAATATCTGAACGCCCAATATCCGAACATTGCCAGTAACCGGACATAATCGTCCCGGGATCCAATATTCCCAAAATGGGCCAAAAACCGCAAAAAATTAGGAAAAAATCCGACTTTTTTCCCCACCCGTAATTTGAAATTGCCGCGTGGCGCCGAACAGCTGTTACACCATGGTCCCTTCACCCCTTCCTTCCTCCCCCTTCCCCCCTCCCCTGTCAGGGTTGCCATTTGGTATTTTTCATTACCAAGTGTGGGCCAATTTGGTAATGAAAAATTCGTTTGGTAATGAATCAGAATAATGCATTACCAAATGGATTTTTCACATATATGAGGATACACAGGATGGAGATGGTGGATTGTTTGCTCTCTCTGAGTAATTTGGTAGCCTATATAGCGTGATAATAACATGCTGTTAATTATAAGAAGAGTGATTACATGCATTTCCACTTGTGTATATAATTAGTGAAGAATAGATGCTAGCTTTACAAATTTGGTAATGAAAGTTAAAAATGGTAATGAAAATTGAGGAGTTTGGTAATGTGGCCATTGCGATCTGGCAACTCTGTTACCCCGCCATCATCAACAGTCACAGCCTAACTCCGATCCAGAGCAGATGCTTATAGCAGTGCAAGCCACAGGTGCTTGTTTTTTGTAAATAAACAGTGAATAAACTGCAATACTTCACCACTAGAACACACGGGAATTTACAGTGTTGTGCAGTGTTAAGAAATTAGAATTTAGAGTGCAGAGGATTAACTGTGGACTGCAAACTGGCGGTTCAAACAAGACCAGGAGCCAGGGACTACATGCACAGTACACACTACACTTCCTATTCAAAATTCACCAAAATGGCGTCAATTCACCCAGCCTCGGAGTCCCCAGGGGGGGGGACCATAAATGCCCCCGCCATCTGCCCCTCTCCCGGTGACGACTCGAGGTGCCTGGAACAACTGTCTGACTCTCTTCTTCTTCATTTCTGCAACATTCGCGGCCTTTCATCTAACTTTCGCTCTGTTGAACACCACCTCTCCTCCTCTAAACCTCACCTTCTTTTTCTAACGGAGACTCAGCTGTCTGAGGCAGCTGATAGCAAACCCTTTTCTGTATCCTCCTACTTTCTCTATACTCATTTCAAAGCCAAAGGTGGCTGTTGTGTATACATACGCAACGACTTATCTTGCTCTCGTGTTCCTGAACTTGATTCTTCTGAATTCTCCACTCTCTGGCTTCGGCTTTCCTGTCATTCTCTGACTAAATATATCTGTGCTGTTTACTTATCCCCTAATTCTACTGACTATCAAAAATTCTTCGACTATCTTACTTCTACGATGGAACACATTCTGTCCATTTCTCCTTTCTCTGAAATCTCCATTCTTGGAGATTTCAATGTTCACCACCACCTTTGGCTCTCCTCTCCTTTCACGGATCCACCTGGTGAACAAGCCTACATCTTTTCTATCCTTAATGACCTAGAGCAGCTTGTACAGCACCCTACCCGTATCCCTGACCGCCTTGGAGAGAGCTCCAACATACTTGACCTCTTCCTCACAACTAATCCTTCTGCTTACTCTGTTAATCTTTTCTCTCCGTTGGGCTCCTCCGATCACAACCTTATTACCTTAACCTGTCCTATCGCTTCAGTACGGCCTGCGGACCCTCCAGGGAAACGTCGTCTCTGGCATTTTGGAGCCGCGGACTGGGAGGCCCTCAGGCAGTACTTCTTTGATTTTCCCTGAAATGATTATTGCTTCCATGGCCGTGAGCCATCTGAGTGTGCCTTGCGCATTACGGAGGTTATTCTCTCGGGCATGGAAGCATACATTCCTTTCTCATATCCTTTGACTAACGCAAGAAAGCCTTGGTTTAATCACGCTTGTTCTAATGCTGTCCGCAACAAGGAGAAGGCCTACAAAAGGTACCAGAGCCAAGCCACCCCTGAATCACATAATCTTTACGTTTCTGCCCAGAATCGTGCTAAGTCTGTTCTTCGCTCTACTAAAAATAATTTCATCCATACTAAATGCTCTCAACTCTCCAACTCGAATTCTTCCCGCTCCTTCTGGCACCTTGCCAAAAATCTTTCTAACAACTTTACCTCATCATCCTTCCCTCCTCTTTTCTACTCTGATGGTTCTGTAGCTATTTCTTCTACTGATAAAGCAGATCTCTTCGCACAGACTTTCTCCTCCAATTCCACCTTAGACGATTCCGGTGCTGTTCCTCCATCACTTCCCCCCTCTGACTTCCTCATGGCTGACATTAAAATTTCTTCAGTTGATGTATTTTCTGCCATTACTGGCCTCAGTACTAACAAGCCATATGGGCCTGATGGGGTCCCTCTTGTTGTTCTCAAAAACTGTGCTTCTCTGCTTACACCCTGCCTAGGCAAACTATTTCGCCTTTGTCTGTCAACTTGTACCTTTCCTTCTTGCTGGAAGTTTGCTCTCATTCAGCCAGTCCCAAAGAAGGGTGACCACTCCCAACCCTCCAACTATCGTTCAATTGCTTTAACGTCCTGTATTTCAAAAGTTTTCGAGTCAATTCTTAATAGAAAAATTTTAAGGCATCTTTCCTATCACAACCTTCTTTCCGATCGTCAGTATGGGTTCCGTCAGGGACGCTCCACTGGCGATCTTCTCACCTACCTTTCAGACTCCTGGTCATCCTCCTTTCGGGACTTTGGCGAAAGCTTTGCCATTGCACTTGACATCTCAAAGGCTTTCGATCGAGTCTGGCATAAATCTTTAATTTCCAAACTGCTCCTCCTACGGTTTCTATCCTTCTATCTGTGCCTTCATCGCTAGCTTCCTTTCTGGTCGTTCTATAGCTGCTGTCGTAGACGGCCATCGTTCTTCTCCTAGATCTATCAACAGTGGTGTTCCTCAGGGCTCTGTCCTATCACCAACTCTCTTCCTTTTATTCATCAATGATCTTCTAAGCTGTACATCTAACCCTATCCACTCATACGCTGATGACTCCACCCTTCACCTTTCCATTCGGTTCCCGCAACGCCCATCTCAACAGTTACTTCAAGAAACAAGGGATGAGGCTATGGCACACCTAATGTCTGACTTGGCTCATATCTCTGACTGGGGTAAAAATAATATGGTTGTCTTTAATGCATCTAAGACTCAGTTCTTACACCTATCAACCCGACAAAATCTTCCACAGGTATACCCACTAATGTTTAATAATATTCAGATTAATCCTGCATCATCCTTGAACATGCTTGGGGTTTCATTTACTCGGGACTTATCTTGGAAAGATCATGTTACATCTCTTGTAAAATCTGCTTCCAAGAGATTGGGTGTGCTAAGCCGACTCCGCTCTTTCTTTACTCCCTGCACAATTGTTGACTCTATACAAGGGTTTTATCCGCCCCTGTGTGGAGTACAACTCTCATGTGTGGGGAGGCTCCCCACATACAGCTCTTCTCAATAGGGTGGAGTCAAAGGCTTTTCGTCTCATTAACTCTCCTCCTCTTACTGACTCCCTTCAACCTCTGTCTCTTCGCCGCACTGTTGCATCTTTATCTCTTTTCTATCGCTACTTTAATGGTCACTGCTCCTCTGAACTGTCTGCTTGCATTCCTCCACCTCTACGACGGGCGCGTAGCACCTGTCTGGCAGCAAACTCTCATCCCTTTTCTGTCCAACTCTCTAATGCAAGAGTTAACCGTTACTCTCAGTCTTTCATTTATGCAACAGGTCAGCTCTGGAACTGTCTCCCTCTGTCTGTATTTCCTTCTGCCTATGATCTCCAGTCTTTCAAACGTAGTGTGTTCAGGCATCTCAAAATGATCGGATCTTGAATTTGGCTCTCTATTGTATTGTATTTTGTTTTTCTCTTGGAGGGAACTGTTACTGCGGGCTCATGGCCTTTGGTTCCTTCTTCCTCGCATTAAAAAAAAAAAAAAAAAAAAAAAAAAAAAAAAAAGTACCCAGAATGTTTAATATTGTATAAAGTCACCTCTAAAACCTCATTTTATGGTTCTTTTGCATTTATTTCAGTCTTATATGTGCCTTATTGGTGTGATTTGGGTATTAAATAGGTGCAATGCATGTCCTGAGGGAGTTGTATAGGTGTTTTTCTGAGTTAGGGTCCATAAGTACAAGTCCAGGAGGCTGGGGCCCAATATCCGAACAGGATCACTATCCGGACATGCCTTTGGCTCTATTACATTGGATATTGGAGGGATTACTGTATATATATATATATATATATATATATATATATATATATATATAATGATGGCCAGCAAAACCAGAGTGATGATGTACATGATTTATTATTGGTGACGTTTCGGTTTCATAACACAAACCATCTTCAGACCTACAACAAAAATAAAAACACACAACAAATAGAAAATAAGCCAGTATATAATTTTATCATCTTCCACAGAATAAAATAACAGGGAACAGAGCAGGTCATATGAAATAAATTACAATACAACAATTTACCAGCTAAAAACAGAGCAACTGTGTAGAGGAGTCGTGTGAGCCAAGGGATGGTCATAGCTCTGCCGTTAGTAGAGACTCCGCTATAAGTCTAGACAAGTCATCTCGTGCAGTGAACAAAATTCGAAAGTTCTGGTTATTTATAGGGTGACTTTCCGAATCTGAATGATTTCGAACTGCAGAAAATGATGGTTTCGAGATTGGGAGTCCTGTCCTATGAGACCTTCCCTGATGCTCGGCAATCCTGGTAGCTAGATGGCGCTTAGTTTGACCAATATAGGATGCATTACAGCACCCACACTGAAATCGATACACCACCGAGGACTGCAGGGCATCCGGGACACGGTCTTTGAACATAAAACACAGACAGGATTTGGGGAGATTTAAACACCACCCTCAACGATATCTGCGGATAAAAGTCGTGCATTAGTTTGATTATCCTGTTACGTAAAAAATTTGATTTAGGACCTAAATACTGTACTGAAAAATAAACTTTAGCTTTCTCAACCGTGTGAATTTTTTTTTCAAAGTATTGGTTCTTAATTTAGTTAGCTGTATTCCAATATACTTATCTACAAATTTAGTTGGGAATCCATTGTGGTACAGGGTTTTCCTCAGAAACTGAAGCTCATTATGTAGAGAAAAATATGAGGAGCATAAATTATAGGCCCTAGTCACCAGAGTTAGGAATAAATTACGTTTATATTGGAGGGGAACGTTTGAGTTAAATTTAGTAGTTAATCCTGTATATGTAGGTTTCCTGTATACTGACGTTGTATACAGGAAACCTACATATACAGGATTAACTACTAAATTTAACTCAAACGTTTCCCTCCAATATAAACGTAATTTATTCCTAACTCTGGTGACTAGGGCCTATAATTTATGCTCCTCACATTTTTCTCTACATAATGAGCTTCAGTTTCTGAGGAAAACCCTGTACCACAATGGATTCCCAACTAAATTTGTAGATAAGTATATTGGAATACAGCTAACTAAATTAAGAACCAATACTTTGAAAAAAAAAAATTCACACGGTTGAGAAAGCTAGTTTATTTTTCAGTACAGTATTTAGGTCCAAAATCAAATTTTTTACGTAACAGGATAATCAAACTAATGCACGACTTTTATCCGCAGATATCGTTGAGGTAAATCTCCCCAAATCCTGTCTCAGTGTTTTATGTTCAAAGACCGTGTCCTGGATGCCCTGCAGTCCTCGGTGGTGTATCGATTTCAGTGTGGGTGCTGTAATGCATTCTATATTGGTCAAACTAAGCGCCATCTAGCTACCAGGATTGCCGAGCATCAGGGAAGGTCTCATAGGACTGGACTCCCAATCTCGAAACCATCATTTTCTGCAGTTCGAAATCATTCAGATTCGGAAAGTCACCCTATAAATAACCAGAACTTTCGAATTTTGTTCACTGCACGAGATGACTTGACTAGACTTATAGCGGAGTCTCTACTAACAGCAGAGCTACGACCATCCCTTGGCTCACACGACTCCTCTACACAGTTGCTCTGTTTTTAGCTGGTAAATTGTTGTATTGTAATTTATTTCATATGACCTGCTCTGTTCCCTGTTATTTTATTCTGTGGAAGATGATAAAATTATATACTGGCTTATTTTCTATTTTTTGTGTGTTTTTATTTTTGTTGTAGGTCTGAAGATGGTTTGTGTTATGAAACCGAAATGTCACCAATAATAAATCATGTACATCATCACTCTGGTTTTGCTGGCCATCATTAGATTCCGCTTCCCACAGCACGAAAGTATCGCTAATATATATATATATATATATATATATATATATATATGCACCAACTTCTCAGAGCTCAGATGAAGAAATTGAAACATTCTATGATGACATCTCCCAGATTATGGAAGAAGAAAAGACCACCTATAATATACTCATGGGAGACTTCAATGCAAAAGTTGGAAAATCAAAAAATGGAGAAGCATGTATGGGAAAATATGGAGTGGGAGAAAGGAACGAAAGAGGAGAAATGTTGGTAAACTTTGCAGAAATGTTTAACATGAGAATATTGAACAATTTCTTTCACAAAAGAACAGGGAGAAAGTGGACCTGGAGAAGCCCAAATGGAGAAACAAAGAATGAAATCGACTTCATTATAGCAAATAAGAATAACACAATCACAAACGTCACAGTTATCAACAAAGTAAATATTGGAAGTGACCATAGAATGGTGGGTTGCACAGCAAGATTCAATTTCAAAAGTGAAAGAAAGATGATGATTAAAGACAAAATGATAGGCCCAATAAAAGTCAGCGAAAACAAAGCTGCTTTTCAGTTGGAAATAAGGAACAGATTTCAGGCTCTCAGTTATGCTGAATGTGACACTGATGAGTTGAATAACAGACTACCAAAAGTCCTAAAATAATCAGCGGATGTAGTAGGAAAACCTATTACAACCAAAGCCGGGAAGTATTCAGAGACGACACTTGAGCTTATGAAAAAGAGAAAGGTAATGAAAGTAAAAACAAAGAAAGATGAAATAGAACGAGCGGAATTAAATAAGCTTATCAACAAAAGACAAAGAGAAGAAAAAAGAAAGAGAAACACGGATCAAATCAAAGAAACCATCAAAAAAGGAAAAAGTCCGAAACAGGTCCGAAATAAGATGGCACTTGGAATGCAACAAATTACATCACTAATAGACAAAAACGGTGAAGCCATTAAATGCAGAGATATGATGCTGAAGCGAGTTGAAGAATTTTACAATGAACTGTATGCATCAAAGACAGTAGTACCAATAGCTAACTTTTCTGTTGACACAAGTGAAATACTTGAGATAACACCAGACGAAGTAAATATTTCTCTTAAAAATATGAAAAGAGGGAAGACTCCGGGAGAAGATGGAATAGTAGCTGATTTACTGTTGGATGCAGGAGCAGAAGTACAAAATAGGCTTGCTCACTTATTTACCCAAAGTATAAAACAGAAGAAAATTCCCAAAACATGGTGTAATGCAATTGTTATTCTACTTTATAAAAAAGGCGACTCAAAAGACCTTAATAACTATCGACCCATTAGCTTGCTATCAGTCATTTACAAACTTTTCACTAGAGTCCTTACAAACAGAATAGCTACAAATTTGGAGGAAAACCAACTTCGTGAACAGGCAGGATTCCGATGCGGGTATTCGACCACTGATCATCTGCACACAATGAATCAGCTAATTGAGAAAACTACAGAATATAATAAACCACTGTGCTTAGGTTTTGTTGATTACAAAAAGGCTTTTCACTAAGTGGAGCACACAGCAATTATAAATTCATTGCGAGAACAAGGAGTGAATGAGAACACTGTAAAACTGCTCGAAAACATATATAAAGAGGGAACTGCTACAGTTAAATTACATAAGGACTCAGAGAAAATTAAGATTGAGAAGGGCGTGCATCAGGAAGATACTATCTATCTATCTACATACCTAGGCTGCTTCCCCCAAGGAAAGGGAGGTAGCCGAGACAGGACGACTCACTCTCCATTTACTCATCCATTCAAACACATTCATTTGCATCTTAGCCCCAAAGGGGAGAACGGACAGATCCTCACCGCACCACACCGCACAAGGGTCAACTGGGCAATGCAATCAGTGACATCCGCAGCAGGGCCCGACAGCAGAACTGGTTTACCCCTGCCACATCATAACAGACCCATCCCCTTACCCGCACCTGACCTGACTAGCTGATCAGACCAAATGCGGGAGAATATCCCCTCAGGGCTGCGTCATCACTTATTCATTCACAATTTCTCTCCATTTATTTCTGTCACGCACAGCCACTCTTCCTTGCTCAACAGACATCCCTCTCGCATCCAGCGCTCTCTTCACACTGTCCATCCATCCTATTCGTGGTCTTCCTCTCAGCCTTACACCTCTCACATCAGATCTAGTTATCTTTTTCACCAATCGCTCATTATCCATTCTCTCCATATGTCCAAACCATTGCAACACCCTCTGCTCAACTCTACCAGCCATCTCCCGAACAACTCCAGTTCTCCTTCGCACTTCATCATTTCGCACCCGATCCATACGCGTCACTCCACACATACTCCTCAGACATCTCATCTCCATTACATTCAAACTTTTCCTCTCTGCTACACCCATATTCCATGTTTCAGCCCCATATAATGCAGTCGGTACCACAACACCCTTATACAGCCTTCTCTTTAC
>NC_137063.1:33650131-33660131 GCF_032717465.1 Coenobita brevimanus | reverse complement strand
TATACTCACTGCTGTCTATTTTCTCTTTCCCTGAGATGCTTTTATCAAGCGCAATCATGTCTCCTCTTTTCCTTCTCTCTTGTAATGTTGGTAGGTTTAGTTTTTCGTTCATAGCTTATATCCTTGGTACCCATCTTGTGGCAATCCTTTGTACTTTTCCAATGTTATCTATGTGTTTTTCAAGATGAGGATTCCAGACCACCGATGCATATTCCAGGGTTGGTCTGATGAATAATGTTATCGTTCTCAGCATGTCTTCATTTATATACTGTATGTGAATGCTATTTTCATATTAGCAAACAGTGTGTGCATGCTTCGTACCTTCTCATTTATGTGATCAGCCGGAGATGGTCTGTTATTGATAATCACTCCTAGGTCCTTCTTCTTCTCTGATATGTGTAGGGTTGAGCTTCCTAGCTTTAATTCCAATCAGGTCTTTTTCCACCTTTACCGAACTTAATTACGTGGCATTTGTCCACAATGAATTCCATTTGCCATCTATTGCTCCATTCATGAAGCTTATTTAATTCTTCTTGTAGATCTCTGCAAGAGTCTGTATTGTAATTCTTCCTTTGTGTTTTTGCATCATCAGCAAACATACTTAGATTCCATTTCCAATGTTGCTATTTCATTTCTATATGCTAAAAGCATAACTGGTGCCAACAATGAGCCCTGTGGAACTCCGCTAATCACTTCCCTCCATGATGCGTAATTACCCCTTAGTACTGTTCTCATTTCCCTTTTCCTGAGAAAATCCTGCATCCAACAGAACAAATTACTTTGGATTCCTCCTTGATAGTACAGTTTCCATAAAAGTCTTTGGTGCGGCACTGTAACAAATGCTTTCTTAAAGTATAAATACTGTTCACCCATCCCTCTCTTTTCTGTAGTGTTTCTGCAACTCTATCATAGTACTGTAGCTTAATAGATTTGTAACACATGATTTTCCTTCTCTAAAACAGAACTGTCTTTCTGTTATCATCCTGTATTCTTCCACATGGTTTACCCAAATTTTTCTTATCGGCTTTTTTAGTACCCTGCTAACAACACTGGCCAGGGGTACTGGTCTATAGTTAAGTGGATTCTATTTCCTTTCTTGAATAAGGGAACAATGTTTGCTTTCTTCCAAATATCTGGTAGTTTACCTTGACTTAAGGATTCCTTGAATATTAAATATATTGGTCTGCTTAACTCTTCTGCACATTCACGTAGCACCCACCCTGAAATTTCGCCCGGAGCATTTGCAATTCCTTTGTCTAATTTACACATCTCTTCCTGCACCTCTTGTTCTGATAATCGTACATATATCTGGTAATATGTGTGGGCATGCATGATCCATATCATCTCTCAAAATTACTTTCTTCTGTAAAAACTGACTGGAAATTTTTAAGAGCTTAGCAAATATCTTTTTCTTGGATACAGGTTCCCCTCATCCGTAATGTACTGTATTTTATCTTTTACTTTGGTTTATGCCTCGGATGTAGCTGTAAAAAGGCTTCGGTTGATCACTACTTTTATTTATAATGTCTTCCTCAAATTGCCTTTCAGGTTCTCTGCTTATCCTTGTATAATCATTTCTTGGTTGTTTATAGTTGTTATATGCCCTCTCACTATTGTGTCTTCTGTATCTATTCCACAGCAAGTCTCATTTATCTCTTGATTTTTTACATTCTGTGTAAACCACTTCCTTATCCTACTTGATTCTCTGTTTTGAGAGAGAGAATTTTGGACTCGTGTTTCATATAATTCACAGACTTTTCTATATATAACATTTATATCTTGTCCTCTAAGCTCCTTTTCCCAATCTATTTCTATGAAGTACTTCTTAAGGTAATATTAGTTGCCTTTTTTGTAGTTTAGGCTATTTTTGCACCTTTCATTACATTGGTGGAGTAGACTGTAGCACCAGTCGAGCAGGGCAGTACTCCCGAGGTGGATGGAAAGCTGATGACAGGGAGTGCTGGAGCTCACGTTTCATCAGCCCTCAGGACTAGTTCCTGACCATCCCCCTTTGCTGAACTTTTTCAGTGTCTCAGTTACACAGAGAGTAGGCCAGCATGCTCTCCAGTACAAATTTCTCTATCTATCTTCACCAAACTACATGCACAGTACACACTACACTTCCTATTCAAAATTTACCAAAATGGCGTCAATTCACCCAGCCTCGGAGTCCCCAGGGGGGGGGACCATAAATGCCCCCGCCATCTGCCCCTCTCCCGGTGACGACTCGAGGTGCCTGGAACCACTGTCTGACTCTCTTCTTCTTCATTTCTGCAACATTCGCGGCCTTTCATCTAACTTTCGCTCTGTTGAGCACCACCTCTCCTCCTCTAAACCTCACCTTCTTTTTCTAACGGAGACTCAGCTGTCTGAGGCAACTGACAGCAAACCCTTTTCTGTATCCTCCTACTTTCTCTATACTCATTTCAAAGCCAAAGGTGGCTGTTGTGTATACATACGCAACGACTTATCTTGCTCTCGTGTTCCTGAACTTGATTCTTCTGAATTCTCCACTCTCTGGCTTCGGCTTTCCTGTCATTCTCTGACTAAATATATCTGTGCTGTTTACTTATCCCCTAATTCTACTATCAAAAATTCTTCGACTATCTTACTTCTACGATGGAACACATTCTGTCCATTTCTCCTTTCTCTGAAATCTCCATTCTTGGAGATTTCAATGTTCACCACCACCTTTGGCTCTCCTCTCCTTTCACGGATCCACCTGGTGAACAAGCCTACATCTTTTCTATCCTTAATGACCTAGAGCAGCTTGTACAGCACCCTACCCGTATCCCTGACCGCCTTGGAGAGAGCTCCAACATACTTGACCTCTTCCTCACAACTAATCCTTCTGCTTACTCTGTTAATCTTTTCTCTCCGTTGGGCTCCTCCGATCACAACCTTATTACCTTAACCTGTCCTATCGCTTCAGTACGGCCTGCGGACCCTCCAGGGAAACGTCGTCTCTAGCATTTTGGAGCTGCGGACTGGGAGGCCCTCAGGCCGTACTTCTTTGATTTTCCCTGGAATGATTATTGTTTCCATGGCCGTGAGCCATCTGAGTGTGCCTTGCGCATTACGGAGGTTATTCTCTCGGGCATGGAAGCATACATTCCTTTCTCATATCCTTTGACTAACGCAAGAAAGCCTTGGTTTAATCACGCTTGTTCTAATGCTGTCCGCAACAAGGAGAAGGCCTACAAAAGGTACCGGAGCCAACCCACCCCTGAATCACATAATCTTTACGTTTCTGCCTGGAATCGTGCTAAGTCTGTTCTTCGCTCTACTAAAAATAATTTCATCCATACTAAATGCTCTCAACTCTCCAACTCGAATTCTTCCCGCTCCTTCTGGCACCTTGCCAAAAATCTTTCTAACAACTTTACCTCATCATCCTTCCCTCCTCTTTTCTACTCTAATGGTTCTGTAGCTATTTCTTCTACTGATAAAGCAGATCTCTTCGCACAGACTTTCTCCTCCAATTCCACCTTAGACGATTCCGGTGCTGTTCCTCCATCACTTCCCCCCTCTGACTTCCTCATGGCTGACATTAAAATTTCTTCAGTTGATGTATTTTCTGCCATTACTGGCCTCAGTACTAACAAGGCATATGGGCCTGATGGGGTCCCTCCTGTTGTTCTCAAAAACTGTGCTTCTGTGCTTACACCCTGCCTAGGCAAACTATTTCGCCTTTGTCTGTCAACTTGTACCTTTCCTTCTTGCTGGAAGTTTGCTCTCATTCAGCCAGTCCCAAAGAAGGGTGACCTCTCCCAACCCTCCAACTATCGTTCAATTGCTTTAACGTCCTGTATTTCAAAAGTTTTCGAGTCAATTCTTAATAAAAAAATTTTAAGGCATCTTTCCTATCACAACCTTCTTTCCGATCGTCAGTATGGGTTCCGTCAGGGACGCTCCACTGGCGATCTTCTCACCTACCTTTCAGACTCCTGGTCATCCTCCTTTCGGGACTTTGGCGAAAGCTTTGCCATTGCACTTGACATCTCAAAGGCTTTCGATCGAGTCTGGCACAAATCTTTAATTTCCAAACTGCCCTCCTACGGTTTCTATCCTTCTATCTGTGCCTTCATCGCTAGCTTCCTTTCTGGTCGTTCTATAGCTGCTGTCGTAGACGGCCATCGTTCTTCTCCTAGATCTATCAACAGTGGTGTTCCTCAGGGTTCTGTCCTATCACCAACTCTCTTCCTTCTATTCATCAATGACCTTCTGAGCTGTACATCTAACCTATCCACTCATACGCTGATGACTCCACCCTTCACCTTTCCATTCGGTTCCCGCAACGCCCATCTCAACAGTTACTTCAAGAAACAAGGGATGAGGCTATGGCACACCTAATGTCTGACTTGGCTCATATCTCTGACTGGGGTAAAAATAATATGGTTGTCTTTAATGCTTCTAAGACTCAGTTCTTACACCTATCAACCCGACAAAATCTTCCACAGGTATACCCACTAATGTTTAATAATATTCAGATTAATCCTGCATCATCCTTGAACATGCTTGGGGTTTCATTTACTCGGGACTTATCTTGGAAAGATCATATTACATCTCTTGTAAAATCTGCTTCCAAGAGATTGGGTGTGCTAAGCCGACTCCGCTCTTTCTTTACCCTGCACAATTGTTGACTCTATACAGGGGTTTTATCCGCCCCTGTGTGGAGTACAACTCTCATGTGTGGGGAGGCTCCCCACATACAGCTCTTCTCAATAGGGTGGAGTCAAAGGCTTTTCGTCTCATTAACTCTCCTCCTCTTACTGACTCCCTTCAACCTCTGTCTCTTCGCTGCACTGTTGCATCTTTATCTCTTTTCTATCGCTACTTTAATGGTCACTGCTCCTCTGAACTGTCTGCTTGCATTCCTCCACCTCTACGACGGGCGCGTAGCACCCGTCTGGCAGCAAACTCTCATCCCTTTTCTGTCCAACTCTCTAATGCAAGAGTTAACCGTTACTCCCAGTCTTTCAGTCATGCAACAGGTCAGCTCTGGAAATGTCTCCCTCTGTCTGTATTTCCTCCTGCCTATGATCTCCAGTCTTTCAAACGTAGTGTGTCCAGGCATCTCAAAATGATCGGATCTTGAATTTGGCTCTCTATTGTATTTTGTTTTTCTCTTGGAGGGAACTGTTACTGCGGGCTCATGGCCTTTGGTTCCTTCTTCCTCGCATAAAAAAAAAAAAAAAAAAAAACTATATCATATGCAATCCTGAAGTTGAAATCTAGTACTACATGGTTGCTTATGCCAAATGGAGGGTGATACATTATGCTGTTGACATCATTATCTTGCCTGGTTAATATAAGACCTAGAAGTGATGGATCATAAAGTCCCCTTTGGTGTTTTCCTTTACATGTTGTGTACAGAAAAACTGTACAAGATCTAAGAGCTTTTGATCCCAGCAGCTTTCATAGCTTCTTACCTCCAGAGTATTCCAATTTATATTTGTATTGAAATCTCCAGTTAATATAATTCTTACAGATTTCTCTTCCATTCTACTGTATGTAGTACGGCTCTTAAACTCTGAACTGTACTTTCTGCCAGGTCTTCATATTCGCCTCTTTCCCAGGTGTTTTGCTTTGGGTGGCCGTGTGTGTGTGTGTGTGTGTGTGTGTGTGTGTGTGTGTGTGTGTGTGTGTGTGTGTGCGCGCGAGAGAGAGAGAGAGAGAGTCTTAAAAAGAATACAGTATCGTTCGTGTAAGAAACCCAAACACCGCTGCTCTGCCATAACACAACACCTGTAACGGAACTCCCTTGTGCCCTCACTTGAGACCGCCACTTTCACCACTTCCAGGTAACGCTCTAGACCATTTTACAAGTCTGAGAGTGAGTCAAGAGATCGTTGGTGTTAATCTCATACAAAATAACTCCCACTGTAACTCCCTCATACACTTCTTTCCAACCCACCAATTTCCACCATTTTCAGCTATCCCTACATGATTTTATTCAGCTTAGTGAGTTATAGGAGGTTGTGTTAATACTGTCACCGCTAACCCTCTCAAGATCGGAACAACTCTAGTTTTATTCCTGCACACGCTCAATTTTAATAAGCTGAGTGAGTCACAGGAGCCAGTGAGTTAACAGAATACCACCATTCAAAACTGTACCTCCCCTGTGCAGTCTCCCCTCACATGGCTGCTTTCACCACCTCCTCCTGTATGCTTACTACACGGCTGTCAGATAAGTGCAACAAGAAGAACTGCGGGTTGCAGCAAAAGATAAACACAATTGTAGGAAGTCAGAGACGAGTCAGGAAACGAATCACACAGGAAAGGGAGGAGATAAGTAACGTGGAGAAGACTGAATGTCAGGATTTATGAACCCCCTCAGGGTCGGAAGAAGACTAGTACTACTACTCAGTTGCAGCTAACGTCTGACGCCTTTGTTCACTTGTGTGATTTACAGAAGCCTGGATGTAAATACTGTTACCAGTTACCATTAGCTCGAGAACACGCTAGACGATTTTATACAGCTGAGTGGGTTATAGGAGCCTTTAAGATAACTAGCTATAAAACAACACTTCAAACTGTTATTCCCAGTGCATTCACCTCCAACCCTAACCACCATCACCAGCACCCGCTTTCACCACTTCCTACACTTTCTCCCTAACTGTCAAAGAAGTCCAGTCATTCGAAATATAGGTTGCAGCAACGACAGAAACTTGCTGATTGGAATAAGCGAGTAAGAGATAAACAATAAAGGCTATGTTAAGTTAACTACTTCAATCCGATGATGTGCATGTTCCTCTTGCTACGTCCAGATGAATTTTCAACACTGAATGGCATCTCGTGCTGATGAGTTAATGATGACTATGTATACACTTCCAATTTCAGTATCATCCCCGCAGAATTTTTTACAGTCCAAGAACAATATATAAAATACGCCATCGTATGAAACTGTAAAAAGTCGCAACATGTTATGGAAATCGAAGTGACAAAGGAGAGTAGCTTAACGCTGGAACAGACAGAACAGCTGTATGATGGAAGCAACCAGAACGCAGAACAATGAAACATACATTATTTCAAGCCCTTTACTACGATGTCTTTTTTTTTCTTCCCTTGTTTATTTCTCTTACATATACGCGATTTTATTCAACGTAGGAAAAACCTCTCGCTTTGAAGGTGTGAACGATGACTGCATACCGTTTAACTCTTTCGCACTGTGATTTTACGGACAGCCGGATTTAGATTTCATGGATTCTGTTTTTCGAAATGTTATATACGGGAGGCATTAGGTTAGGTTAGGTTAGGATTAAACTGGAAGTAGGCTTGCTTGTGGGTCCTAATTTCAAAATATAGCACTAACGCTACACTGTACATTTCGACAAATTTAATCCATGAAATCTAAATCCAGCAATTCGTAAAATCACATTGCCGTTAACTCTCATACTTAAAAAATACATTGCACGAATACTACAATTTTTATTCCTTCAGCCTGTGGATGTCTTTATCCTGATTCAGCTAGCTTCAGGCCATCTTATTCAGGTCGAGACTCCTCTGATGATGGAGGGGTTTATGAAGGCTCCAGATCGAAAAGTTTCTCTCTAGAGCTGAATAAAACCGAATGAAAAAAGGAGTAAAATAAACAAGAAGCTACTTTAGCGAAGAAAAACAAGCAAGTCACTACAATCGGACAGTCAAGGGAACCAGAACCGCAGTCAGAATTGAAGTTTGACACCTAAAATCCGAATACGTTCAGAAAACCGTATATCAGACGAACTAAGTTGTCACAGTAGAGTGGGAACTGTAGACTGGTGCAATGAATTGCTGGTAAGAACAGAGAATGCTGCTAAGTTTAACCCTTTCAGTCGTAGGCCGTATTTTTATTGCTTTACATTTTTGTGTGTGTTTCTTGGTGCTATCTGATTATCTTAACCTCCAAAAGAGATAATGGTTGTATGTAACTCCTGCAGTTTGTCTCGATGATGAATAAAACCGTTAGCAAGAATACGGATACATCACTGTTGTGACAACATTAACTGTTTCACTATGATGATGTTTTATTACCTTTTTTCCTCTAGGCACTGTATTCTTCCTACCGACACTTATGCTTAAGACTTCTAGAGACTTGTCGGACTTCGAGGGGATATTCAGAGTCCAGCAAAAGTACCGCAGGGATTTCAGTTAGGTGTGAAATGACACATTAGTAATGCTTCGATCAGTTTTACCAAAATCATGAAATAATAAGATTTGTTACAACGATCTAAACATTCCAGAATCGTGAAAAAAAAAAAGTTTAAATCCCGTTTACTATATTGAAAATCCCTGCTCTTAACCTATACACACTGACGTAAAAAAAAAAAAAAAAAAAAAAAAAAAAGGTAAAACCAGGACAACAAAAGTTCTCTGCTCTTCTAATACATTCTTGGTACAAAAATGCCTCTATATTTAATCATGCTACTTTCAGACGATTTTATTCAGCTTGGGCATCTTGTACTGGAGGGGTTAAGCATGGCGTGGAACCCTATACAGTAGGTATCATGACTTTTCGGTTTCATCCTGCCACCTCAAGACGACTTTATTTAGCTTCAGAAAAATATCTCGTAGTCAAGCGGTTAACTCGCTCACCTAAAAGGCATTATTCTATTTTGTTTACTTGTTTATCTATTTATTTTGCTACTTTATGACGAGTATACTCAGCGTATGCCAGACTTTACGAACTGGACAAGTTAGAATCAACATTTTCACTAATAAAGGTCCATCTTAAATTCCACAAAATCGGCTACTGGTTGCAAGAATACGACAAAATGCATATAGAAAAAAAAAAAAAACTGCTCTCAACTGTCGTAATTCAGCAGGATGGGTCTCCTAAACTGCATACAATCGTCTGGTGACAGCAACAGTTGTAGATAAGACAGGACAAGCAGGGATGGAAATGGTGAAAGCGACGATGTCGACTTTAACGCATCATACGCTATAAATATTAATACTTTTTTCCTACACATGTATTATCGGTATCAACCCTTCACTACGATGACTATACTATTTCAGTCTTGCTAACTCTGGAATAGTTTATACTGCTTTACATAGACTTTTGGAACTGGGGTCAGGTATTACATGCATTAACCTCTTCAGTATGAGGACACCTGTATTGCATAAAATCATCTGGAGATTGCAAGGTGAAAGAAATGATAGCCTCGTAGCGAACACGTTAATGGTAGCAAATAAAAGTCGTAGTAAGCACGTGCAAGGGAATGATGAAGGCAAATACATTCATCTTACATACTTATGGCAGCAACCGAAACAGCAATGAATGTAATCCAGGCAGGCCTAAACACACACACACACACACACACACACACACACACACACACACCAATTCACTTACCGTATACACAGCTACAAGAATACTAATAAACGGTTCTTGATGTGGCATTCTTTTTTTTCAACTTCTTTGCATGGAGCAAACTTCTGCAAACTTTCAGACCATTTACTTCTTGCTCAAGTCACCAGTCTCTACGTCGCCATAAGTCGGTTTGCGAGCGATTGCAGTAGTAATGATGATGAAAATATAATAACAATAATAATAATAAATAATAATAATAATAATAATAATAATAATAATAATAATAATAATAATAATAATAAGATATCGGTAAGCAAGCGCCGCTCTCATACACCCTGCGTCTCATGAAGCAGAAAAAGAAAAATGAAAAGATGCCCACATTCTTATTTTTACTCACCTTACTAAAGACTTTCTGAACTACAATGGTTACATAAAGCATGAAATAACCCCTTCACTACTAGGCTACACAACATTTCTAAGTTGAATACAAGCGTCTTTGAATAAAAACATTATAATAAGAAAACATGTCATCGAAATGACGATGATGATAACAATAAAAATTATTATTATAATATTAATAATAATAATAATAAATGGGGTGGATATTTTAGAAACAAACACAAAATAATGTGCAAAACACATACCTATAACAGATGTAGCAGTAGCAACAGTGATAAAAATGCACGACTCCCTCCCCCCACGCCG